>NC_053025.1:167398598-167415090 GCF_003073215.2 Triticum urartu
GATCAACCAAAATGCAAGAAAATATGCTATGCATGATGATCTAGTGTATAACATTCCAAATTGAAAATTTGGGATGTTACAAACCTACCCCCCTTAAGATGAATCTCGCCCTCGAGATTCTGGTTGGCTAGAAAATAGGTGAGGGTGGTCCTTGAGCAAATCTTCTTCTCTCTCCAAGGTGGCTTCATCCTCTGAGTGGTGGTTCCACTGAACTTTGCAAAACTTGATAACCTTGCTGCGAGTAACTCTGCTGGCATAATCGAGAATCTTGACTGGCTTCTCGTCATATGTTAAGTCGTCCTTCAACTGAATCGCTTCAAGCGGCACGGTATCTCTTAGCGGTACCTCCGCCATCTCGGCATGACATTTCTTCAACTAAGAAACATGAAATACATCATGAACTCTTGACAGTCCCTCTGGTAATTCCAACTTATACGTGACTTCTCCCATACGTTTCAAGATCTTAAACGGTCCAACGAAACGCGGTGCTAACTTTCCCTTAACTCCAAAGCGCTTAACTCCTCGAAGTGGGGATACTCGAAGATAAACTCTGTCTCCGGTTTCGTAAACTATCTCCTTGCGTTTAGAATCTGCGTAGCTCTTCTGCCTAGACTGGGCTACCTTGAGCCTATCGCGAATCAACTTAACCTTCCGTTCAGACTCCTTAATCAAATCTGGTCCAAAGAATTGTCGGTCTCCAACTTCATAACTGTTGTCATGGAACGAAACTGGTATCTGATACGATACTCCTCGGGACTCCATGCAAACAAATGATCCTAGTCATGTATATCTTTGCCAACTTAGCACTGGTGTAAGTGGTCTTAACTAGAATGAAATGTGCTACCTTCGTCAAACGGTCAACTACTACCCATATCGAGTCATAGCCTGCTTTCGTCCTGGGTAGTCCTGTGATAAAATCCATGCCTATCTTATCCCACTTCCATTCGGGTATCGGCAATGGTTGTAACAATCCTGCTGGCTTCTGATGCTCTGCCTTTACTCTCTGACATACGTCACAAACTGCTACATATGCTGCAATATCCTTCTTCATTCCGGTCCACCAGAATGTTTCCTTCAAATCCAAATACATCTTGGTATTCCCTGGGTGAATCGAATACGGTGAATCATGTGCCTCCTGCAAAATCAACTTCCTGATCTCTGGGTCATTGGGCACATAAACACGGTCCTCAAACCATAAGGTATCATGCTCATCCTCACGAAATCCCTTAGCTTTTCCTTTGCTAAGTTTCTCCTTTATAGCGGCAATCTCCTTGTCAGATTTCTGAGCTTCTCTGATTTTATCCATCAATGTTGACTGAATCACCAATGCTGCTACATAGCCTCTCGGAACTATTTCCAAACATAGCTCATGAAGGTTTTCTGCTAACTCCTTTGGTATACTCCCCGTCATTATCGTATTGACATGGCTCTTACGGCTCAATGCGTCAGCTACTACATTAGCTTTTCCGGGATGGTAATGCAATCTCATGTCATAATCCTTGATGAGCTCCAACCATCTCCTCTGTCTGAGGTTCAACTCCTTCTGCGTGAAAATGTACTTCAAACTCTTGTGATCCGTGTACACCTCACAATGATTTCCAATGAGGAAATGTCTCCACGTCTTCAATGCATGCACTACGGCTGCTAACTCCAAATCATGCATGGCATAATTCAACTCATGAGGCTTCAGTTGTCGTGAAGCATACGAAACAACTCTTCCTTCCTGCATAAGCACTGCTCCAAGTCCTCGACGTGAAGCGTTGCAATACACCTCATAATCCTTGGTCTGATCTGGAAAAATCAATACTGGTGAGGTAACCAAGCATTTTTTTCAACTCCAGGAAACTAGCCTCACACTCCTCAGTCCATTTGAACTTAGTATCCTTCTTCAACAATTCAGTCATAGGCTTTGCAATCTTTGAAAAGTTCTCAATGAATCTCCGGTAGTATCCGGCGAGTCCAAGAAAACTCCGGATCTCTCCAACTGTTGTTGGTGCTTCCCATTCGGTTACAGTCTCAACCTTTGTGGGGTCAACTGCTATACCTTCTCCGGATATAACATGTCCGAGGAATCCTACTTCCTTCAACGAAAACTCACATTTGCTGAATTTGGCGTATAACTGATGTTCCCTTAGTTTCTCCAAAACCAAACGCAAATGTTCCTTATGCTCTTCTTCATTCTTTGAATAAACCAGAATATCATTAATGAACACTACGACGAACTTATCCAAAAACTCCATAAACACTTTGTTCATCAGGTTCATAAAATAGGCAGGTGCGTTAGTCAATCCAAATGACATAACGGTATACTCATACAGTCCATATCTTGTGGTGAATGCTGTCTTAGGTATGTCCTGCTCTCGAATCTTCAATTGATGGTACCCTGATCGCAAATCGATCTTGGAAAACACTTTAGCTCCTTGCAACCGATCAAACAGATCGTTGATCATTGGCAGTGGGTACTTATTCTTGATGGTTACTTCATTCAATCCCCGATAATCTACAACCATCCTTAATGATCCATCCTTCTTTTCCACTAGGAGTACGGGTGATCCCCAAGGTGAAGAACTTGGGCGAATGTAACCTTTATCCAATATCTCCTTAATCTGATTCTTTATTTCCACCAAATCCTTTGCTGGCATCCTATATGGTCGCTTCGATATTGGGCCTGTACCTGGCAATAACTCAATCAAAAACTCAATGTCTCTATCCGGTGGCATGCCTGGCAATTCCTCAGGAAATACATCAGGAAAATCCTTTACCACTGGTACTTCCTCCTGCACGACTCCTGTTAGGCAATTCACTTGTGTCCTTTTTGGTACATGCCGGGATACATACTTGATCCTTCTCCCTTCTGGTGTAGTAAGCAAAATTGACTTACTAGCACACTCAATATTCCCTTCATACTTTGATAACCAATCCATGCCTAATATCACATCCAATCCTTGAGATTCCAATACTATTAAGTCTGAGGGAAACACATAGTTACCAATCCTTAATGGTAACCGATCACACCATCGTCTAGCCATAAACTCCGCTCCTGGTGAGCTTACTAACATGGGTGACCTAAGGGCTTGGGTTGGCAGGTTATACTTTTCCACAAATCCCCTTGATATGTATGAATGCGATGCACCAGTATCAAAAAGAACGAGTGCAGTAAATGACTTAACCAAAAACTTACCGATTACTGCATCGGGCTGATCTTCAACCTCCTCCACATTAACGTGGTTCACCTGTCCCCTATTGAAAGGGTTTGGCTTCTTTCCAGAGCTTCCATTGCCATTTCCAATCTGGCCTTCAGGACATTCATTGGCATAATGTCCGGTCTTCGAACACTTGAAACAGGTGACTTGACTCAGGTCTCTCTTGGTTGGGGTCGATGGGGTTGTCCGGTTCTGGCCGTTGCTTCCTCCATTCCCATTACCATTCTTGTGGACATTATGGTTGTGCGAGCTACCTCCTCCATGGGTATGCTGAAACTGAAATCCCGGTTTAGGGGTAAAACGGGGCTGCTGCTGGGCTCCAGAGTTATACTTCCCCTGTCCATACTTCCTCTTACGGTTCTCCATCTGCTGTTGCTTCCCTTCTATCATGATGGCACGATCTACCAACTCCTGGTAGTTTTTGAAACTTGCTACCATCAACTTCATGCTTAGCTCATCATTCAATCCTTCTAGAAACTTCTCCTGCTTAGCTTGCATCCGTAGCAACGTCATCTGGGGCATAACGTGCTAACTTGCTGAAATCGTCAACGTACTGGCCAACTGTCCTTCCTCCTTGGCGTAAGTTGCGAAAGTCACGCTTCTTCATGGCCATAGCTCCTGCTGAAACATGGGCAGTGCGGAAAGCTTGCTGAAACTGATCCCATGTGACAGTGTCAACTGGGTAAGTTGCTGCGAAATTCTCCCACCATGCTGCCGCGGGTCCGTCAAGCTGATGTGCGGCAAACTTCACTTTCTCACCATCTGTGCATCCTGCAGTGGTCAACTCCCTTCCTATCTTGCGGAGCCAATCGTCTGCTACTATTGGCTCGGTGCTACTGGAAAACACCGGCGGATTCAGCCTAAGGAAAACGGGCTAAGTGGTCAACAGGTGGTGGTGGTGGTGGTGGGTTGTTGTTGTTGTTGTTCTGCTGGTTCTGGACTAACATCTGCATCAATTGATTTGCTGCTGGATCAACTGAGTGAGCTCCGGTGGAAATCCATTGTCACGTCTCGGAGGCATCTGAGGGTTTAGAAAAGACGAGAATTAAGAATAGAGTGAGGTCTAAAGGGAAAACACTACCCCAATGCACATGAGCAAATGCACACAAAATCACTTCATTCAATCAAACAAGGGCTTACAAGTCTAAACTATCGCAAAAGTGCTCGAACTATAATGTTTACATGGGGGAATACTACTACTATCTGGTGGTCATCTAGAAATTTGAACCGGTGGAAGACTCCATGATATCTGCTCCAGCTTCGTCTTCAAAGTCGGGTTCACTTGGATCCGAATCGGTGTCGTCGATGATGATGTAGTTGTCCGGACATGCGACGTACTCGTCTTCCTCCTTGGATGCTAACTTCCTCTTGAGTTCTTCAATCTCCTGCTTAAGATCGCCATTGTGTCTTGCTAGAGCTACGATCTCGTCCATGTAGTCCTTGCGTGTAGACTTCAGTTCTCCTTCTAGCTCGATGATCCTTGCCTTCGCATTCTTCAACTCTATCATATCATTGCACATCTGGTTCTCGTGGCGTCGAATGTGCTGGTTTAACTCCTGGATGAAAGATGCAATGGATCTATCCTTCTTGGTGCTGACTAACTCCCATTGTTCATCTCGGCGTCCGCAAATCTGGTAGATAGTGTCCTTGAGGTCTTCTTGATAAACTTCTCCAATGCGTCCCATGGTGATATGAGCTGCCATGCTCCTTCCCAGACTCCAGGTTGGTGCATTGAAAACACTATCTATGGGCTTCGTGATTGGCGTGAATGTCCTTCCCGGAACGTGAGCTTGAATCTTCCAGCGCTCCTCTTCAGGCAGAGTGGCGTTGAAGGTTCCCGTGAAGCTTGGTAATCCAATGTTCAGGTACTTGGTGACTTCCTTCAAGTGAAATCCAAAAGGTGTGCCTTCATCCGGTTGGGCGTACTTAATCTTCGCGTTCGTCATCCTAAAGAGTAGAAAAGATGAGGAGTTAGAAAATGAGAAGAGAATGGTGATCTATGGCTTTAACTTAGTGGTCGTGTCCTACAGTCAGCGTGTGCTCTGATACCATCTCTGTAGCGACCCGACCCGAATGGATCAAGTCTACTGTGCTCCGGTGTCATCCCTGGATCAGTAATGCTGACACCACACAGTACTTCGAAGGATTTATAGCAGAGTGGCAATCACACACTTATTACATCGATGTCTCAAAGAGAACTTATTACAATAAATATGTCTTAAGGCCATTTAATATCGATAACAGCGGAAGACTTGGAAGATAAATGGGTCCATCAACTCCAACGACATCACTGAGTATAGAACCACGACCAAAAAGCACTTTAATCGTTGTCTGAAAAGTCTGCAACATGAAAGTTGCAGCCCGAAAACGGGTCAGCACATGGAATATGCTGGCAAGGTAACACATTGAGAGTAATGAACAGTAATGAACTATACTATATGCATGTTTGGCTGGTGGAAAGCTCTATGGTTACAGTTTTGCGTAAAGCCAGTTTTTCCCTACTGCAAAGGAATAAATTTATTTAACTATCATGGTAGTTGAACATCGAGAATGGTTGACAGCATTCCGATCCCAATTAAGTGAACAATTAAAACCCAACAATATTAATTAGAAGTAACATGATGAGATTCACATGATATTCAAGTACTAGATACTCAAGTTGTCCATAACCGGGGACACGACTAACCATGATTAGTTTATTACACTCTGCAGAGGTTTTCGCCCTTTTCCCCACAAGACTCGATCGCCTCCTTGGGATTTCTTGCACTACATGGTGTTTGAGAAACGGATGACCGAGACACAGTCTTTCAGAAGCGCTAGCCCCTTACGATGGATAGACCGGTACACCTACTTTCCCCTGCATCTGCTAGTCTACCCTGTAAGAGTTCGCACGACTTAGTCAACTATGCCAGAGCCCATAATGGCTTGTGGCTGCACACGGAAGTTTCTAGCATGAATAATCTTATGATCCCTTTGAGCCTGGGTGGCGGTCCAAAAGAAAAATAGGCAAGTCCTGATAGAAACCAGGTGCCTCAATCCTCCCAGATGTGTATTTAAGTTGCCACCTTAAGTAAACCATTAAAATTAACAAACTCACATCTGTCATGGATATCACTCACCCAATCCACGTCTACTAGCATAGCATGGCATAATAAGCAAACGTAGAAGTAACTCCCAAAGGTTTCATAATAATACAGGTAATAGGTACTACCTCATCTACTTCCCATCCCACAATTTAATTAGATCCTAATCATGCAATGTGAGAGGATTGATCTAATGGCAATAAAACTGGGTTGTAGAAAAGGTATGATCAAAGTGTTACTTGCCTTGCTGATGATTCGTGAGTCCTAGGGATTCGAAGTAACAGCGGCACAATCCGGGGAATCTATCGCAGACAAACAACAAGCACACAATAAGTACTCATCTAATGCACAGGTAAAACTCGAACAAGAGAACGAACCAGAAAGTTCAACTTAAGAACTCCGGTTGCAAAGAAAGAACGAACCGAACAAAGAAACGGAAAACAAACGGCGGAAGAAAACAACTCGGTTCTAGCAAGTTGAAACTAGGTCAAATTTTACTGTAGCAAAGCTTGTTCAAGTTGATTAGACGGAACGGCGGTTTCGAGAAACGAAACTCCAGGCGCTTGAATCACCTGATTCCGATAAACGAGCGAGAAGAAAGACTAGAACGAAGATCGATCTGAGATCACGATCGGAGAGAACGCGGAATAATTCCGACGAACGGACGTTCGTTAACCGGGAATAATCGGTGATCACGTTCGTTGAGACGAACGGTCAGAAAGAAGAATGAAAACCGATCTAGGGTTTTCGGAAAAGAAACTGAAAAGAAACGGAAAACCGATCTAGGGTTTCGGAAGAAAACCGAAACGAAAAATCGGAGAGAAAAACCGGAAAAGAAAAGAACCGGAACGGTTTCTTTAAAAAGAACTGAACCGCGGCGAGAAAAGAGAGGCGCGCTACCTCCAGCGAGGCGGGGCTAGGGCGGCGGCGGCGGCTAAGGGCGGTGGCGGCTGCTATAGGCGGCGGCGCGGCTAAGGGCGGCGGCTTGGGGCTGCGCGCTGCTGCTTGCTGCGGCTTGGGGATTGGTGTGGGGAGAGGGGGGGTTATGGGGGTATTTATATAGGTGGGGGGTTTACTTGGGGTAGGGGGCAAGGAAAAGAGGGGAAACAAAGGAAAGAGGGGGGGGAAGCCGGCCTAGAGTCCAACAAGGACTCGGCCTGGAGGCGGCGGGCAGCTGTGCCTGGCGCGCGCGCAGGGAGGCTGGCGGCGGCCGGCTGGCTGGCCTTGGCCCGGCTGGCCTGCTCTTTTTTTTAAATCGGTTTCGCGCGCAGAAAACAAAAGAAAAAGAAAGCTAAACGAACTCCAAAAAAACTAAAGTAAATTTTCCCGACTCCTAAAACGAGTCGAACAAAATGAACTTTTCTTCTGGCCTAAAATGCAATTTTTGAAAACGCGCATTTTTCCCTATCCAAAGAAAAAGCAAACAAAACTCCGGCAAAAACCAAAATTTGATTTATTCATTAAATCTTCATTTTTCCTAAATTTTGGGAAAGTCATATTATTCCCTCTCTCATATTTTGATATGGAAAAATAATTGAAGATGAAATAAATAAATCAAATGATCCTCTTTTCAAATTTGAGAAACTCAAATATGAAAATAACGAAATCTCCAACTCTCTCCGAGGGTCCTTGAGTTGCGTGAAATTTCTAGGATCAACCAAAATGCAAGAAAATATGATATGCATGATGATCTAGTGTATAACATTCCAAATTGAAAATTTGGGATGTTCTTGTCGATTTGTGGATATCTCGATATGACCCGCCCGGGCTATAAGGGATCACCCTTGGGTGGTTGACATGTAACATTTTCAATTTGGAATGTTATACATAGATCATCATGCATATCATATTTTCTTGCATTTTGGTTGATCCTAGAAATTTCACGCAACTCAAGGACCCTCGGAGAGAGTTGGAGATTTCGTCATTTTCATATTTGAGTTTTCTCAAATTTGAAAAGAGGATCATTTGATTTATTTATTTCATCTTCAATTATTTTTCCGATATCAAAATATGAGAGAGGGAATAATATGACTTTCCCAAAATTTAGGAAAAATGAAGATTTAATGAATAAATCAAATTTTGGTTTTTGCCGGAGTTTTGTTTGCTTTTTCTTTGGATAGGGAAAAATGCGCGTTTTCAAAAATTGCATTTTAGGCCCGGAGAAAAGTTCATTTTGTTCGACTCGTTGTTAGGAGTCGGAGAAAATTTGCTTTAGTTTTTTGGAGCCCGTTTAGCTTTCTTTTTCTTTTGTTTTCTGCGCGCGAAACCGATTTAAAAAAAATAAAAAATAGAGCAGGCCAGCCGGGCCAAGGCCCAGCCAGCCGGCCGCCCCAGCCTCCCTGCGCGCGTGCCAGGCGCAGCCGCCGCCGCCCCCAAGGCCGAGTCCTTGTTGGACTCTAGGCCGGCTTTCCCCCCCTCTTTCCTTTGTTTCCCCTCTTTTGCTTGCCCCCTACCCCAAGTAACCCACCCCCACCTATATAAATACCCCCATAACCCCCCCTCTCCCCACACCAAACCCCAAGCCGCAGCAAGCAGCAGCGCGCAGCCCAAGCCGCCGCCCTTAGCCGCCGCCGCCTATAGCAGCCGCCACCGCCCTTAGCCGCCGCCGCCGCCCTAGCCCCGCCTCGCTGGAGGTAGCGCGCCTCTCTTTTCTCGCCGCGGTTCAGTTCTTTTTAAAGAAACCGTTCCGGTTCTTTTCTTTTCCGGTTTTTCTCTCCGATTTTTCGTTTCGGTTTTCTTCCGAAACCCTAGATCGGTTTTCCGTTTCTTTTCAGTTTCTTTTCCGAAAACCCTAGATCGGTTTTCATTCTTCTTTCTGACCGTTCGTCTCAACGAACGTGATCACCGATTATTCCCGGTTAACGAACGTCCGTTCGTCGGAATTATTCCGCGTTCTCTCCGATCGTGATCTCAGATCCGATTTTCGTTCTAGTCTTTCTTCTCGCTCGTTTATCAGAATCAGGTGATTCAAGCACCTGGAGTTTCATCTCGAAACCACCGTTCCGTCTAATCAACTTGAACAAGCTTTTGCTACAGTAAAATTTGACCTAGTTTCAACTTGCTAGAACTGAGTTGTTTTCTTCCGCCGTTTGTTTTCGTCGTTTGTTCGGTTCGTTCTTTCTTTGCAACCGGAGTTCTTAAGTTGAACTTTCTGGTTCGTTCTCTTGTTCGAGTTTTACCTGTGCATTAGTTGAGTACTTATTGTGTGCTTGTTGTTTGTCTGCGATAGATTACCCGGATTGCGCCGCTTGTTACTTCGAATCCCTAGGACTCGCGGATCATCAGCAAGGCAAGTAACGCTTTGATCATACCTTTTCTACAACCCATGTTTTATTGCATTAGATCAATCCTCTCACATTGCATGATTAGGATCTAATTAAATTGTGGGTTGGGAAGTAGATGAGGTAGTACCTATTACTTGTATTATTATGAAACCTTTGGGAGTTACTTCTACGTTTGCTTATTATGACATGCTATGCTAGTAGACGTGGATTGGGTGAGTGATATCCATGACAGATGGTGAGTGATTAATTAATGGTTTATCTAAGGTGGCAACTTAAACACACATCTGGGTGGATTGAGGTACCTGGGTATTCCAGGATTGCCTGTTTCTTTTTGGACCGCCACTAAGGCTGAAAGGGATCATGAGATTATTCATACTAGAAACTTCTGTGTGCAGCCACAAGCTATTATGGGCTCTAGCATAGTTGATTAAGTCGTGCGAACTCTTACAGGGTAGACTAGCAGATGTAGGGGAAAGTAGGTGTAACGGTCTATCCATCGTAAGGTGCTAGCGCTTCTGAAAGACTATGTCTCGGTCATCCGTCTTCTCAAACACCATGAAGTGCGAGAAACCAAGTGGAGGCGATCGAGTCTTGTGGGGAAAAGTGCGCAAACCTCTGCAGAGTGTAATAAACTAATCATGATTAGCCGTGTCCCCGGTTATGGACATCTTGAGTATCTAGTACTTGGATTATCATGTGAATCTCAACATGTTACCCTAAATTAATTTTGTTGGGCTTTGTTAATGATGATGCTTAATTGGGATTAACAATGCTGTCAACCATTCTCAATGTTTAACAACTACCATGATAGTTCAATAAATTTATTCCTTTGCAGTGGGAAAAATTGGCTTTACGCAAAACTGTAAACATAGAGTTTTCCACCAGCCAAATATGCATATAGTATAGTTGTTTCATTCCATTATTCTCTATGTGTTACTTTGCCAGCATATTCCATGTGCTGACCCGTTTCGGGCTGCAACATTAATGTTGCAGACTTTCCAGACGACGATTAAGGAGTTTTTAGGTCGTGGTTCTATACTCAGTGATGCCATTGGAGTTGATGGACTCACTTATCTTCCAAGCCTTCTGCTGTTATCGTTATTAGATGGCCTTAAGCCATATTTATTGTAATAAGTTCTCTCTTGAGACACTCGATGTAATAAGTGTGTGATTGCAACTCCGTTATAAATCCTCCGAGTACTGTGTGGTGTCAGCATTACTGATCCAGGGATGACACCGGAGCACAGAGATCAGACTATTTGAGGTCTGGTCGCTAAAGAGATGGTATCAGAGCACACACTGACTGTAGGACACGACCACTAAACTAAAGACCTAGATCACTATTCATTCTCTTCTTTTCTGACCTCTCATCTTTTCTACTCTTTAGGATGGCGGATGCAAAGAACAAATTCACGCAACCGGATGACGAAACACACCTTTTGGACGTCACTTGAAGGAAGTCACTAGATACCTGAACATAGAAGTACCAAGCTTCACCGGAACCTACAACGCCACTTTACCTGAAGAAGAGCGCTGGATGATTCAAGTTCAAGTTCCAGGAAGGACGTTCATGCCAGTCACTGAGCCCATAGAGTTTTCTTTTGATGCACCAACTTGGAGTCTAGGAAAGAGCATGGCAGCTCACATCGCCATGGGACGCACTGGAGAAGTCTACCGCAATGATCTCAAGGATACTATCTACCAGATTTGTGGGCGTCGAGATGAGCACTAGGAGATGATCAGCACCAGAAAGGATAGATCAATTGCAGCTTTTATCCAGGAATTAAACCAACACATTCGACGACGGGAGAATCAGATGTGCCCCGACATGATAGATCTAAAGAAAGCTAAGACAAGAATCAAGGAACTGGAGGAAGAACTCAAGGCTACACGTGAAGATTATGAAGAGGAAATAGAAGTACTAGTGGATAAGAATGCCGACCTAACAATGAAGCTAGCAATATTTATGGGAGGCCCTACACCAGTAGATGAAGACGGAGAACCAAAGGAGATTAGCCCGGAAGACTACATCATCATCGACGACACCGACTTGGATCCAGATCATAGCGATGATGACTATGTTGATGAAGCCAGAGCAGATATCATGGAGTCTGCAACCGAAGAATATTTCTAGTAGCCCACCTCATCAGTAGTACTAGCCCACCATGTAAATACAGTAGTCCGAGCACTTTTGCGATAGTTAGGTCGATTGTATGCCCTTGTTTGATTGAATGAAGTGAATTGTTTGCTTTTGCCTCATGTGCATATGGGTAGTGTTTTCTCTTTAGACCCCCTCTATTCTTAACTCTCATCTTTTCTAAACCCTCAGATGCCTCCGAGATGTGACCCCGGATTTACCTTTCCACCGGAGCTCACCCAGTTGATCCAGCAGCAGAACACATTGATGCAGTTGCTAGTACAGAATCAGAATCAGGGGAACAACAACAACAACCCACCACCACCACCACCACCTGTTGATCACTTAGCCCGTTTTCTTAGGCTGAATCCGCCGGTGTTTTCCAGTAGCACCGAGCCGATAGTAGCAGTTGATTGGCTCCGCAAGACAGCTAGAGAGTCGACCACAGCAGGATGCACAGATGCGGAGAAGGTGAAGTTTGCCGCACATCAGCTTGAAGGACCCGCAACATCATGGTGGGAGAATATCACAGCCACTTTCCCTGTCGACACTGTCACATGGGACCAGTTTCAGCAGGCCTTTCGTACTGCCCATGTTTCAGCAGGAGCTATGGCCATGAAGAAGCGTGAGTTTCGCAACTTGCGCCAGGGAGGACGGACAGTTGGCCAGTATGTGGAGGACTTTAGTAAGTTAGCACGTTATGCCCCAGATGACGTTGCTACAGATGCAGCTAAGCAGGAGAAGTTTCTGGAAGGACTGAATGATGAGTTGAGCATGCAGTTGATGGTAGCAACCTTCAACAACTACCAGGAGTTGGTAGACTGTGCTCTTATGATTGAAGGCAAGCAGCAGCAAATTGAGAATCGCAAAAGGAAGTATGGACAAGGGAAGTACAATTCAGGAGCTCAGCAGAATCCATGTTTTACCCCTAGATCAGGAGGACATTTTCAGCATACCCATGGAGGAGGTAGCTCGCACAATCACAATGGCACCAAGAATGGTAATGGAAATGGAGGAACCAATGGCCAGAATCACACCAACCCATCAACCCCAGCCAAGAAGGACCTGAGCCAAGTCACTTGCTTTAAGTGTCAGAAGACCGGACATTATGCCAATAAATGTCCTGAAGGCCAGAATGGCAATGGAAGTTCTGGGAAGAAGCCGATCCCTTTCAACAGGGGACAGGTGAACCACGTTAACGTGGAGGAGGTTGAAGAGCAGTCGGATGCCGTAATCGGTAAGTTTTTGGTTAAGTCATTTACTGCACTCATTCTTTTTGATACTAGTGCATCGCATTCATACATATCAAGGGGATTTGTGGATAAGTATAACCTGCCCACTAAGGTTCTTGGAACACCTATGCTAGTAAGCTCACCGGGAGTGGAGTATATGGCCAGTCAAGGATGTTTTCAAGTGCCATTGAGTATAGGTAGGCATGTGTTTCCCTCGGATTTGATCATTTTGGAATCACAAGTATTGGATGTAATTCTGGGTATGGATTGGCTGTTGAGGTATGGAGGAAACATTGATTGTGCCAGTAAGTCAATTTTGCTTACCACCCCAGAAGGGAGAAGGATCAAGTATGTATCCCGGCATGTGCCAAAAGGGACTCAAGTAAATTGTTTAACAGGAGTTGTACAGGAGGAAGTACCAGTGGTAAGGGATTTCCCTGAAGTATTTCCAGAAGAGTTTCCAGGCATGCCACCGGATAGAGATATTGAGTTTTTGATTGACCTATTGCCAGGCATAGGGCCAATATCAAAGAGACCATACAGGATGCCTGCAAAGGATTTGGTGGAAATTAAGAAGCAGATTAAGGAGTTACTGGATAAGGGATATATTCGCCCAAGTTCTTTGCCTTGGGGATCGCCAGTACTTCTAGTGGAGAAGAAGGATGGATCGTTAAGGATGGTTGTTGATTATCGAGGATTGAATGAAGTAACCATCAAGAACAAGTACCCACTACCAATGATCAATGATCTGTTTGATTGATTGCAAGGAGCTAAGGTATTTTCCAAGATCGATCTACGATCAGGATACCACCAGTTGAAGATTCGAGAACAGGATATTCCTAAGACAGCTTTTACCACCAGATATGGGCTGTACGCGTATACCGTTATGTCATTTGGTTTGACTAACGCACCTGCTTATTTTATGAACATGATGAACAAAGTGTTTATGGAGTTCTTGGATAAGTTCATCGTGGTGTTCATTGTAGATATCCTAGTTTAGTCGAAGAATGAAGAGGAGCATAAGGAGCATTTGCGTTTGGTACTTGAGAAGCTCAGAGAACATCAGTTGTATGCCAAGTTCAACAAATGTGAGTTTTGGTTGAAGGAAGTAGGATTCCTCGGACACGTTATATCCGGAGAAGGTATATCAGTAGATCCCACTAAAGTTGATACCGTGACCAAGTGGGAAGCACCAACCACAGTTGGAGAGATACGGAGTTTTCTTGGACTCGCAGGATACTACCGAAGATTCATTGAGAATTTCTCCAAGATTGCAAAGCCTATGACGGAGTTATTAAAGAAGGATGCCAAGTTCAAATGGACTAAGGAGTGTGAGGCTAGTTTCTAGGAGTTGAAGAAACGCTTGGTTACTTCACCAGTGTTGATTTTACCAGATCAGACCAAGCACTATGAGGTGTATTGCGACGCTTCACGTCGATGACTTGGAGCAGTGCTTATGCAGGAAGAGAGAGTTGTTTCATATGCCTCAAGACAGCTTAAGCCTCATGAGTTGAATTATGCTACGCATGATTTGGAGTTAGCACCGTAGTGCATGCATTGAAAACATGGAGACATTGCTTCATTGGAAACCATTGTGAGGTGTACACGGCTCATAAGAGTTTGAAATACATCTTCACACATAACGAGTTAAACCTCAGACAAAGGAGATGGTTGGAGCTCATCAAGGGTTATGATATGAGATTGCATTACCATCCCGGAAAGGCTAATGTAGTAGCTGACGCATTGAGCCGTAAGAGCCATGTCAATACACTAAGGACGGGAGAAATACCAAGGGAGTTAGCCGAAAATCTTCGAGAGTTATGTTTGGAAATAGTTCCGAGAGGCTATGTAGAAGCATTGGAGATTCAGTCAACTTTAATGGATAGAATCAAAGAAGCTCAGAAGACGGACAAGGAGATTGCCTCTATTAAGGAGAAACTGAGCAAAGGAAAAGCTAAAGGATTTCGTGAGGATGAGCACGACACCCTATGGTTTGAAGACCGTGTTTATGTGCCCAATGACCCGGAGATCAGGAAGCTAATTCTGCAAGAGGCACACGATTCACCATATTCGATTCACCCAGGAAATACCAAGATGTATTTGGATTTGAAAGATATTTTCTGGTGGGCCGGAATGAAGAAGGATATTGCGGAGTATGTAGCAGTTTGTGATGTATGTCAGAGAGTAAAGGCAGAGCATCAGAAGCCAGCAGGATTCTTACAACCATTGCCGATACCCGAATGGAAGTGGGATAAGTTAGGCATGGATTTTATCACAGGATTACCCAGAAGTCGTTCAGGCTATGACTCGATTTGGGTTGTAGTCGATCGATTGACAAAAGTAGCTCATTTCATCCCAGTAAAGACCACTTACACCAATGCTAAGTTGGCAAAGATATACATGACCATGATCGTATGTCTACATGGAGTTCCGAGGAGTATCGCATCAGATAGAGGAACCCAGTTTACCTCAAAGTTCTGGAAGCAGTTGCATGAAACTTTGGGTACCAGGCTAGAATTCAGTACAGCTTTTCATCCACAGACAGATGGACAGACTGACAGAGTCAATCAAATTTTGGAGGATATGCTGAGAGCTTGTGCGCTAGATTATGGATCTAGTTGGGACGACAATTTGCCATATGCAGAGTTCTCTTACAACAACAGCTACCAAACCAGTTTAAAGATGGCCCCTTTCGAAGCTTTGTACAGAAGGAGGTGTAGGACACCGTTGTCATGGGATGAAGTTGGAGACCGCCAGTTGTTTGGACCTGATTTGATTAAAGAGTCTGAACAGAAGGTGAAATTGATTTGCGATAGGCTCAAGGTAGCTTAGTCTAGACAGAAGAGTTATGCAGATTCTAAACGCAAGGAGACTGTTTACGAAGTTGGAGATAGAGCTTATCTTCGAGTATCCCCACTTCGGGGAACAAAGCGTTTTGGGGTTAAAGGAAAGTTAGCGCCATGATTTGTAGGACCATATCGAGTTTTGGAGCATATGGGAGAAGTGGCCTACAAGTTGGAATTGCCCGAAGAATTGTCAGGAGTTCATGATGTGTTCCACGTTTCTTAGTTGAAGAAGTGCCACGTGGAGATGGCTGACATACCGTTGAGAGACACAGTGCCATTGGGAGCAATTCAGTTGGATAAAAATTTGACCTATGAGGAGAAACCAATTAAGATTCTCGAGTTTGCCAGCCGAGTCACTCGCAGCAAGGTTATCATGTTTTGCAAAGTTCAGTGGAGCCACCACATGGAGGATGAAGCCACCTGGGAACGAGAGGAAGATTTGCTCAAGGACCACCCTCACCTATTTTCTAGCCAACCCGAATCTCGAGGGCGAGATTCATCTTAAGGGGGGTAGGTTTGTAACATCCCAAATTTTCAATTTGGAATGTTATACATTAGATCATCATTGCATATCATATTTTATTTTGCCTTTGGTTTGATCCTAGAAATTTCTACGCAACTCAAGGACCCACAGAGAGAGTTGGGAAATTCTCTATTTTCATATTTGAGTTTTCTCAAATTTTGAGAATAGGAATCATTTGATTTTT
>NC_053025.1:167416090-167497382 GCF_003073215.2 Triticum urartu
CTTCTCATATGGGCACTCCGCAACAAAATGGCTCACATTGCCACAATTATAGCAAGTCCACACACGTTGCTTGCCCTTCGTGCCACTTGAGTTGTTCTTGTTGAAGTTGGGCCTTGAGTTTTTCTTGCTCCAAAACTGCCTTGAAGCAAGAGCCATGTGTTCATGATAGGCATACTTTGTATCTTCGGGGTTGCTCTCCTCTTCTTCTTCTTCTTTGTCCTCTTCTTCCACACTAACCTTGTCCTTTAATGCAAGGTTGGGCTTCTTTGCTCTTTGAGAACGTAGTACCGCATTGTCGGTGGTCTTGTACAAGATGCTCATGGCCACAAACTCATCCAACACTTCACTTGAGGACAAGGTGTGGAAGTCCAGCCTTTGATGAATGACAGAGGACATGGCCTTGTGGTAAGGCATCATTGCCTTGAGGAATTTGTGGTTGATCCAATTGTCATCCGTGTCCTTGCTCCCATGATCTCAAAGTGAGACCGCGAGTTTGGTTACCCTCCGATAAAGCTCACGAGGTTCTTCATCATCTTTCATTGCAAACTCATCGGCTTCATCTTGCACCACTTCATAGTTGGAGCGTTGTATGCTTGTGTTTCCCTTGTATAGGGAAACAACTTGATGCCATGCATCTTTGGCTATGGCGAATGGCCGGAGATGAGGAAGATCTTCGGGTGGAATTGCATCTTGGATGATGAAGAGAGCATTCTCATTGAATTGATTATCCACGGCTTATCTAGGAGTGAAGTTGCTTCGGTCATGCGGATAGAAACCTTCTTCAATGATTCTCCAAAGATTAGTATTCACATGATTTAAATGACGCTTAAAGCGATAGACCCAAGAATCAAAGTCCTCATTTTCACAATCTTGGGAGGAGGACCGGCATGATTCAAATGAGTGGAAGGAATTGGTCCACCATAAACAAGTGGAGGCTCCACATGGGCAAAGATGTCGGTGCCATTTTTACCACTAGTAGAAGGAACTTGATCACTAGTAGCTTCCCCCTTGTCGGAGTTAGCATCCATCACCTTGTTAGTGGGATCACCCACTCTCAACGGTGTGGTGGATAGTTTAAGCCCTTCTATGAATTTATTAAACATGGTTTCAACCTCGGTCGTCATGGAGGTTTTCAATGTGTCCAAGGCCACATTGAATTCCTCACGAGAGAACGCGGTTCCCCCATCGGCCGTAGACGAGATTGGATTCACACCGGAGTGTTCCTCCGCACCGTCTACGGTGTCAACCATACTATTTGGACGGCAAAGTCCTTAGTAAAGATACAAGGCTCTGATACCAATTGAAAGGATCGATATAGTTGACTAGAGGGGGTGAATAGGCAACTAACAAATTTTAGCTTTTCTTTACCAATTTAAACTTTGCATCAAAGTAGGTTGTCTAGATATGCAACGAGGTGAGCAACCTATATTATGCACCAACAAAAAATACAAGCAAACTAAGGATACAACACATAAGCTTGCACAAGTAAAGGCACGAGATAACCAAGAGTGGAGCCGGTGAAGACAAGGATGTGTTACCGAAGTTCCTTCCTTTTAAGGGGAAGTACGTCTTCGTTGGAGTGGTGTGGAGGCACAATGCTCCCCAAGAAGCCACTAGGGCCACCGTATTCTCCTCACGCCCTCACACAATGCGAGATGTCATGATTCCACTATTGGTGCCCTTGGAGGCGGCAACCGGACCTTTACAAACAAGGTTGGGGCTCTCTCCACAACCGAATTGGAGGCTCCCAACGAAACCACGGAGCTTCACCACAATGGAATATGGCTCTGAGGTGACCTCAACCATCTAGGGTACTCAAACACCCAAGAGTAACAAGATCCACAAGGGATGAGTGGGGGAATCAAATTTCTCTTGGTGGAAGTGTAGATCTGGGCCTTCTCAACCAATCCCTAGAAAATCAACAAGTTTGATTGGGTAGGGAGAGAGATCGGGTGAAAATGAGCTTTCGAGGAACAATGGAGCTTGGGGAAAAGAGGTAGGTCAACTTGGAGAAGAAGACCTCCTTTTATAAGTGGGGAAGTCAATCCAACCATTACCCTTGCTCAGCCCCGCACAGGGCGGTACTACCGCAGGGGTGGGTGGTACTACCGCCGTGGCCAGCGGTACTACCCTTCAACCTCGGGGTACTACCATGCCGTAAGGCGCAGAGCAGGATCTAGACCCAGGGCGGTACTACCGCCCGCGAGCGGTACTTCCGCCACTACTGTCGCAGCTAGTGCCGCAAAAGCCGACACGAGAGGAGAACCCTTGAATCGAGGCAGCAAGGAAGCCTTCAACGAAACAGAAAAGCTCAGAGGGTGCACAAGGAATGTGTACGTGTTGATTCCACCCTAGCCTCACCAATGCGGACCCC
Organism: Triticum urartu; assembly: GCF_003073215.2. Classification (NCBI taxonomy): domain Eukaryota; kingdom Viridiplantae; phylum Streptophyta; class Magnoliopsida; order Poales; family Poaceae; genus Triticum; species Triticum urartu. Next base: position 167,418,465 of record NC_053025.1, read on the forward strand.
CTCTTAATAGTACGGCTTTCCTACGACTCAAATCCACGGAAAAGAAACGTAGACAAACGTCGTCTTCAATAGTCTTCGAGGGGGACAAATATTGTCTTGTGCCTAGTGATGAAACGAATGAAATATTCAAGGCACGCGGTTAGTCCGCAAAAGCATTGTCATCAATCACCAAAACACCTTAGGGATAAATATGCCCTTACAATGCATGAATACATAGACAAAACAGAGTGTCCCTAGTATGCCTCTACTTGACTAGCTCATTAATCAAAGATGGTTAAGTTTCCTGACCATAGACATGTGTTGTCATTTGATGAACGGGATCACATCATTAGAGAATGGCGTGATGAACTAGACCCATCCGTTAGCTCAGCATAAATTATCATTAAGTTTTATTGCTATTGATTTCTTCATGACTTATACATATTCCTTTGACTATGAGATTATGCAACTCCCGAATACTGGAGGAACACCTTGTGTGCTATCAGACGTCACAACGTAACTGGGTGATTATAAAAATGCTCTGCAGGTGTCTCCGAAGGTGTTTGTTGGGTTGGAATAGATTGAGATTAGGATTTGTCACTCTAAGTATCGGAGAGGTATCTCTGGGCCCTCTCAGTAATGCACATCACGATAAGCCTTGCAAGCAATGTGACTAATGAGTTAGTTATGGGATGATGCATTACGGAACGAGTAAAGAGACTTGCCGGTAACGAGATTGAACTAGGTATGAAGATACCGACGATCGAATCTCGGGCAAGTAACATACCGATGACAAAGGGAATGACGTATGTTGTCATTGCAGTTTGACCGATAAAGATCTTCGTAGAATATGTAGGAACCTATATGAGCATCCATGTTCTCGTGTTGCTTATTGTCTGGAGATGTGTCTCGGTCATGTCTACATATTTCTCGAACCCGTAGGGTCCTCTCACTTAACGTTCGATGACGATTTGTATTATGAGTTACATGTTTTGGTGACCGAAGATTGTTCGGAGTCCCGGATGAGATAATGGACATGACAAGGAGTCTCAAAATGGTCGAGAGGTAAATATTGATATATTGGACGATGATATTCAGACACCGGAATGGTTTCGGAATGGTTCGGGTATTTTTCGGAGTACCGGGACGTTACTGAACCCCCCCCCCCCCCGGGGGAAGTAATGGGCCGACATGGGCCTTAGTGGAGAGAGAGGGGAACCCGCAAGGGGTGGTGCCCCCCCCCAAAGGAGTCCGAATTGGACAAGGGGAGGGGGCGCGGCCCCCTTTCCTTCTCTCCCTCTCCCTCTCCTTCTCCTTCCCTTTTCCCCTCCGAAAGAAAGGAAACGGGACGGGGGCGACTAGGATTGGGAGTCCTAGTCAGTTCCCCCCTATGGCGCGCCCCCTGGCCGGCCTCCTCCCTCTCCTCCTTTATATACGGGGGCAGGGGGCACCCCAAAGCACAATAGTTGTTTCTTAGCCATGTGAGGTGCCCTCCTCCACAGTTTAATCCTCCGGTCATTTTGTCGTAGTGCTTAGGCGAAGCCCTGCACGGATCACATCACCATCATCTTCACCATGTCGTCGTGCTGACGAAACTCTCCCTCGACACTTTACTAGATCAAGAGTTCGAGGGACGTCATCGAGCTGAAGGTGTGCTGAACTCGGAGGTGTCGTACGTTCGGTACATGATCTGTTAGATCGCAAAGATGTTTGACCACTACAGGAATCAGGAACTTTGACATCTGCCATGGTTGACAGCAAAGGCATGCCTTGCGAACGGCAAAGGCCTTTGCTGCTAGCCAACAGACAGCAAAACGTCTGGCTGAACGAGCTACGGCAAAGGGCACTTTGTCGTCTACTGGCTGATGTCAAAGATGCAAAGGCCTTTGCCGTCAGCCAGCGGACGGCAAAGGCCATGGCTCTTTGCCATCTGCTTGCAGACGGCAAAGGCTGTAGGCTCTTTGCCATCTGCTGGCAGACGGCAAAGGCTGCAGGCTCTTTGCCCTCTGCTGGCAGACGGCAAATGCTGCAGGCTCTTTGCCATCTGGTAGCAGATGGGAAAGAGCCTATATTGCCCCATTTAATTCTGTTTTTTCTTATATCAATTCATTTTCACAGAAAATCAAACACACACACACACACAGACACACACACACACACACATATATATATATGACCAATATAGCATATCCAACACATATTAACAATAGTCACCGACAGCATGTCGGGATGAACATAAGAGTTAGACTAGATCGAGCATTGGCAAATAGTGAGTTTCTTAAAAGGTTTGATAATTGATCTGTAGAAAACATTATGACTACATCTTAAGACCACTTGGCAATATTGATAACAATAGCTAAGATTGGTGATCAGACTGCTACCAGTCCGGTGCATAACTCTTTGAGATTTAAAAGCTGCATGGATGAGGGCTCTAGATTATAATCAAATGATAGAGGAAAATTGGAAAAATATGAAAGATGGTGCTCCTTCCTTGAACAACACATGGTCTGCACTAAATAAATTATCCAAAGCTATGCAGACCTAATGTAAGACATCAATTGGACAAATAAGAAAAGATATCAAAAGACTTGAGAAACGCCTGGCTGATTTAAGAAGGAATAGTTTGGTGACAGATAGCTGTGTTGAAGAGAAGCAGATTGAAAAACGTCTGTGTGAACTTTTTGATAGAGAAGAGATTATGGCACATAAGCTGTAACACCCCGGATATGATTTTCCCAATATGTACTCCAACTCTTGCTGTTTCCGGCGTTAAGTTCTTTTATTTTCTCGGGTTCGGGTTTTTGTCTTCGTGTGTTGTTGTCGTTGTCATGCATCTCATATCATGTCATCATGTGCATTGCATTTGCATACGTGTTCATCTCATGCATTCGAGCATTTTCCCCGTTGTCCGTTTTGCATTCCGGCGCTCCGTTCTCCTCCGGTGGTCATTTCTACATTCTTTTCATGTGTGGGGATTAAACATTTCCGGATTGGCCGAGACTTGCCAAGCGGCCTTGGTTTACTACCGGTAGACCGCCTGTCAAGTTTCGTACCATTTGGACTTCGTTTGATGCTCCAACGGTTAACCGAGGGACCGAAAAGGCCTCGTGTGTGTTGCAGCCCAACACCCCTCCATTTTGACTCAAAACCCACCAGAACCCTCTCCATCATCTAGAGCGTTCGATCACGATCGCGTGGCCAAAAACCGCACCTCATTTGGACACTCCTAGCTCCTCCTATGCCTATAAATAGACCCCCCCCTCCGAAATTCTCGTTCTTCTTCCCCCGAAACCCTAGATCACTCCCTCTCCTCGCGCGCCGAACACAATCCGCGCCGACAGACATATCCGGCTAGCCCCGCCGCCGCCACGTGTCGCCCGCCGGTTGGTCCGCGCCGCCGCCCCACATCCTCGTCGCCGCCGGCCCGGGAGGCCCAGGAGGGGCCCCCGAGGCCCATCGCCGCCCGCCGCCACCCGGGATCCTCTCCCCCGAGGCCGGCCACGTCGCCGGTCACCTCCGCCGACACGCCCCCGCGCCAGCGCGAGCTCGCCGCCGCCTCATCTCGCCGGAGCTCGCCCCACCGCCCGTCGGTGCCCACGCCTCGCCCCTCGTCGCCGGCCGCCACCGCCGTCTCCTCCACGCCCCGGCCACAGCTCCCTCCGGCGACCTCCCTCCCTCCGGTGAACAGGAACTCCGGTGCCGGCCAACCTCGTAATCCGCGCCGATCCGGATCTGGATCTGGATTAGCCTCGGTTGACTTTTTATCAGAAACCCTAGATATTTTGGCTATGTTCATCGCATCGTAACTTTGCATCCGTAGCTCCGTTTTGGGCATATAGCATATCAGAATGTTCGCCTCAGAGAGCACATCATTTCTTCTCATTGCATCATTTTCATTTGAGTTCATCTTGATGCCCGAAATACTGTTAGAAGAATGCTATTTGAGATAATTGTCAGATCTGCTGCTCCATTTAGATATTTGTCATTTTTGCCATGATTATTGTGTGCATGTTATGCCCCTGAGCTCTTCATGAGTTTTGTTATATGTTTTGCCATCTATCCAGAGGTGCAACCCATGTATTTTTGTGATGTGTGTGGTGACTAGCACAAGCTTGCAAAGTGGTGCATTCGTTAATGCTGATTTCAGGGACTTAGCATTTCCACCAAGTCCTTGAGCTGTTTATCTCATTATGCCATATGTTCATGTTGATTCCTAGTGATCCGTGCCTCTTTTTAGGATGATCAGTAAGGATGTTTTGTTAATATTGTAGTGCTCTATCCATCCATGTCTTTGTTTTCAATTATAGAGTACCCTAGCTTGAGTCAATCGAGCTCTACTTTTGCTATTTCATGAATCTGGACAGATTGTCTACTTGTTAGCAATTTTGCCGAGGATGTTGTAGTTGATCCGTACATGCTATGTTATTGTTCTTGCCATGTCTAGCTTGTATTTTGTGTATTCTTGATGGGTGTATGCTTAGATTGTCATGACTTGCTCTGTAGTGAGTGCATCGAGCTCATAAACATGCCTACTTGATATCTGTTTCAGCATGCTCCAGTTTTCACTAAGTCTGAGAACTGATTATGTTTTTGCCATGTTCACATGCTTGCAAATGTATTTTCTGATTCCTTTTGGCTCAAGGTCAGTAAGGGACTTTTGTTAAGCTCCTTGAGTAGCTCCATGCCAATGCTTTACTTGGCCATGTTCATGTCCTGTAGCATATAGTTTTCATGCTCCAAAGTGTGCTATCTGATCTGAAATTCCAGACAAGTGTTAATTTCACTAAGTCTGAAATCTGTTTACCAAATGCATTTTTGCCATGCTTGTTTGAACCTGTTAATTGATGATTTGGCCGTAGCTCAGTGCTAGTCTTTTGTTGAGCTTCATGAATGGATCCCTTCCATGTATTTTGATGCCATGTTAGGGTGCTGTAGCATGTCCATCTTGTTGCATTTAGATGACTACTTGCTGTAAATCGCAGAACGTGGTCATATTTGAATTGCTTGCCATTCCCAAACCGTAACTCCGATTCTGGCGTTCTTTATATCGTTTTCAAGCGATTTCATCTCACCTTTCCAGTGGCACACTTGGATTTCCAAGTTGAGGCCAGGTTCATGCATTCCTTGTCAAATCTTGCATATGCATCGCATATTGCATCCCACATAGCATACCATGTTTGCATCATGTTGTTTGAGTTTGCACGTGATTGATTGTGTCCTTGTTGCTTGTTTGTCTTGTTTGGGTAGAGCCAGGAGACGGGTTCGCTAACGAGGAGCCCGTTGAGTTTGCTTTCGAGGATCCAGGCAACTCTGACAACTTTGCAAGCAAGATGATCATACCCTCAAAATCACTACTATCTTTGCTTTGCTAGATGCTCGCTCTTTTGCTATGCCTATGCTACGATGCCTACCACTTGCTTATCATGCCTCCCAAATTGCCATGTTCAACCTCTAACCCACCATGTCCTAGCAAACCGTTGATTGGCTATGTTACCGCTTTGCTCAGCCCCTCTTATAGCGTTACTAGTTGCAGGTGAAGATTGGAGACTGTTCCTTGTTGGAACATTATTTACTTGTTGGGATATCATTATATTGCCTTGTTATCTTAATGCATCTATATACTTGGTAAAGGGTGGAAGGCTCAGCCTCTCGCCTAGTGTTTTGTTCCACTCTTGCCGCCCTAGTTTCCCTCATATCGGTGTTATGTTCCCGGATTTTGCGTTCCTTAAGCGGTTGGGTTATAATGGGAACCCCTTGATAGTTCGCCTTGAATAAAGCTTTTCCAGCAATGTCCAACCTTGGTTTTACCATTTGCCACCTAGCCTCTTTTTCCCTTGGGTTTCCGGAGCCCGAGGGTCATCTTATTTTAGACCCCCCCCCCCCGGGCCAGTGCTCCTATGAGTGTTGGTCCAACTCGTCAGCCGCCGATGGCCACCAGGGGTAACTCTGGGCTGGCCTACCGGAAGTTAAGACAATCTGAGTGTGCCCTGAGAACGAGATATGTGCAGCTCCTATCGGGATTTGTCGGCACATTCGGGCGGTGTTGCTGGATTTGTTTTAACTTGTCGAAGTGTCTTGTAGAACCGGGATACCGAGTCTGATCGGAATGTCTCGAGAGCAGTTCTATTCCTTCGTTGACCGTGAGAGCTTGTCATGGGCTAAGTTGGGACTCCCCTACAGGGATTTGAACTTTCGAAAGTCGTGCCCGCAGTTATGGTAGATAGGAATTTGTTAATGTCCGGTTGTAGATAACTTGAACCTTAACTTAGTTAAAATGAATCAACTGTGTGAGTTACCGTGATGGTCTCTTCTCGGCGGAGTCCGGGAAATGAACACGGTGTTGTAGTAATGCTTGCCGCAGGATGCCCTCTAGTTGCTCGCTCGCGCTTTGCCTCCTCTTCTCGCTCTCTTTTGCGAACAGGATAGCCACCATATATGCTAGTCGCTTGCTGCAGCTCCACACATATTTTACCTTGCCCTTACCTATAAGCTTAAATAGTCTTGATCGCGAGGGTTCGAGATTGCTGAGTCCCTGTGGCTCACAGATTACTTCCAAACCAGATGCAGGGCATGATGACTCCATTCCAGATGACGCGCTTGAGCTCAAGTGGGAGTTCGACAAGGACTCACGCCGTTACTACGTGTCTTTCCCTGATGATCAGTAGTGGTGCCCAGTTGGGGTGATCGGGACCGTGTCGCTTGTTGGGTTATGTTTTATTTTGGCGCCATAGTCGGGCCATGAGTGTTTGAATGTTGTAATGCTATTTATGTACTTTGATTGACGTGGCGAGTGTAAGCCAACTATGTATCTCCCCTTTTATTATCTATATTACATGGGATGTTGTGAAGATTTCCTAACTTGCGACATTGCTTTCAATGCGGTTATGTCTCTAAGTCGTGCCTCGACACGTGGGAGCTATAGCCGCATCGAGGGCGTTACAAGTTGGTAATCAGAGCCATCCCCGACCTTAGGAGCCCCCATTGCTTGATCATTTTTAGCGGCCGAGTTGAGTCTAGAAAAAAATGTTTTGAGTCATTTAGGAATTATATATCGGAGAGTTTAGGAATTCTTTTTACTCCCCAGTCTCCTCATCGCTCTGGTAAGGCATCCTGACGTAGAGTTTTGACTCTTCTCTTCTCAAATTTCACTAAAAAAATTTAGGATCACGCGGGTATTTTGGAATCGTTCCGATGGTTTTTTGACGAGAACATTGTTCTTGGTGCCTCCTGTCTTTAGGGGTTGTGGCAGTGTCCCGGGGAGTTGAGCTCCGAGGTGTTGTCGTCACAATTTTATCATTGCAGTTCTGGAATACCTGAGTTTAGCACGCCGACATCAAAAATCTCTTTTATGCAGTTCATTGGTGAGATAACCTCGACGCCACCCAGTACTGGGGCGGGAGTTCGGGAGTATCGCCATAACTTGTATAACGGATGCTTTTCGAAGGTTGAGCTAGATGGTTTCCGAAGTTTTTCTCGGTTATGTTTTGAAGGATGGATACAGCTGGATGTAGGATTTGCTAGATTTGGGTGAGATATTATGCTTCCCCTGTATCCCCAACACCTGATTGCATAACCGGAAAGGTTCGGTAGTTTCATAGGTGGGAATTCAAGTAGCTCTAGCTTTTCTTCCACGGATATTTGGTTTGAGATTGGGATTTCTTACCGAGTATTCGTTCTTGATCCGTACCTTGCTGATTTATTCCTCTACCTAAATTCTAAGTGGCTTCTCAATTTATGGATATGTAACCATTTCAAGTGGAATGCATTCGTTCTTATGTTCGGATGTGAAGACTATATGTTGCAATTTCAAACCGTTTGATTCAGCTTCATTTTGTCTGTCAATGTGCTAACGGTTGTCACCCTCTTCAGGATGGCTCCCGCTAAGAGCACCAATCAGAATCAGAATCAAGATCCGCCACCACCTCCTCCTCCTCCGGAGGCATGGCAAGCTGTGATGGCCGCAACCAATGCAAACACACAGTTGATCATGCAAATTCTTCAAGAGCGCAATCAAGCGAACGAAGGCAACCAAGGCAATAATCAGAATCACTTTGCTACACTCAACCAGTTCCTTGCTAACGGGCCAAAGACTTTCAGCAATTGTGTTGAGGCAACTGATGCTGATGATTGGCTCGTGGATCTGTGCAAGCATTTCGAGTGCAGTAATGTCAGGCCTGAGGACTTTGTCAAGTTTGCATCCTTCCAACTCAAAGACCAAGCTGCAGAATGGTTCTAGCAGTACAAGGATTCCAGAGGAGGCCGTGCGATTACCTGGGATGAATTCCGTCAAGACTTCAAAGCTCATCATATTCCTCAGAGCGTGGTTGAGAGCAAGCATGAGGAATTCCGCAACCTGAAGCAAGGCTCTTTGTCTGTCTATGACTACAACAAGTTGTTTCAGAAGCTCGCCCACTTTGCTAAGCAGGACGTCCCCGATGAGAAGAGCATGATATACCAGTTCAGGGTGGTCTCAGAGAAGAAATTCAGCTAGCTCTTGTTCTCTTTGAGCCCTTGAGGTACGATGAGTTCTACAACATGGCATTGAAGCAAGAGGCCTCTCAACTAAGGTGTGATGCTTCCAAGAAGCGAGTCAGAGACACTACTCCTTCCTCCTCTACTCAAGTGGCCAAGCAGCAGAAGTATTGGATTCCTCCTCCTCCGTTTCGTCAACTGTATCAGCAGAAGAGCAAAGGTGGCAGTGGATCTTCCCACCCACCCAACCCTAGCTTTCAGAACAAGACTTCGTCTCAAGCTCCAAGATCGAGTGCTCCGTATCACCGTCCGCTTTCAGAGGTCACGTGCAACAAGTGCCAACAGAAGGGTCACTATGCCAACAAATGCTTCAATCAGAGGCGTCTTCCTCCTCCTCCTGTCAGATCAGCAAGTACAGCTATGGTCAAGCATAACACCAAGTCCGCCAAGGTCAACTTGATGAATGCAGCTCAGGCAGAGGACTCATCAGATGTCATCATGGGTAACCTTCCTGTTAACGATGTTCCTGCAAAAGTTCTTTTTGACACTGGTGCATCGCATTGTTTCATCTCGAGACCTTTTGCATCTAAGCATGGGTGGTTTTCTCAAGTTATGCATAAACCGTTAGCAGTTGTCTCTCCGAGTAGATGTTTGCTCGCTAACTACGAGGTTCCGGATATTTCTATTTCGTTGGGTGATTTCAAGTTTCTGGTTTCTCCAATGATCCTTGGTAACTCGGATATTGATCTTATTCTCGGGATGGATTGGCTATCTAAGCACAAGGCTCAACTTGATTGTGCAGCCAGGCAGATTCAATTGACTCATTCGTCTAAGGATGTAATTGTCTTTGCCGCTCGGGATAATACAATCCGTCTGTTTTCTCTCAATGACAAGGGTGAACTGGATGCCATCTCGCAAATTCCAGTCGTTTGCGAATATCAAGACGTCTTTCCAGAAGAGCTTCCAGGAATGCCTCCGCACCGGCCAGTTGAATTCGTCATTGATCTTGAGCCCGGCACGGAACCTGTGTGCAAGCGTCCTTACAAGCTCGGACCTGAAGAGTTGAAGGAGCTGAAGAAGCAACTCGATGTTCAAGAGAGAATGGGCCTCATCCGACCTAGTTCTTCTCCGTGGGGTTGTGGTGTTCTTTTGAGAAGAAGAAGGATGGAACGGACCGACTTTGTGTTGATTACCGTCCATTGAACAAGAAGACCATCAAGAACAAATACCCACTTCCCAACATCAACGAGCTGTTCGAACAACTCAAAGGTGCCCAAGTATTCTCCAAGCTTAATCTCCGTATGGGTTATCATCAGATTTGAATCCGTGAGCAAGATATTCCCAAGACGGCTTTCAGGACAAGCTTTGGTTCATATGAATACACTGTCATGTCTTTTGGCCTCGTCAACGCTCCTCCGACGTTCTCTCGCATGATGAACTTCATCTTCAATGCCTACACCAATGACTTCATTTTGGTCTATCTCAACGACATTCTGGTCTTTTCAAAAAACAAGGAAGATCATGCCAAGCACTTGCGTTTGGTACTCGATAAGCTCAGGGAACACAAGTTCTATGCCAAGTTCTCCAAGTGCGAATTTTGGCTCGATGAGGTTCTTTATCTTGGTCATATCATCTCTGCCAAGGGCATTGCGGTGAATCCTGAGAAGGTGTCTGCAATTGTGAATTGGGAACCACCTCAGAACGTGAAGCAACTCTGTAGCTTCCTCAGTCTCGCAAGCTATTGTCGAAGATTCGTTGAAAATTTTTCTATGATCGTGAAGCCTCTCTCAAATCTTCTCCAGAAGCACGTCAAGTACGTTTGGTCCCCAGAGTGTGACATTGCTTTAAACACTTTGAAAGAGAAATTGGTCACCGCTCTAGTTCTGACTCCTCCTGATGAATCCAAGCCGTACGAGGTCTTTTGCGATGCCTCTCCCCAAGGTCTTGGCGCAGTGTTGATGCAAGAGAAGAAAGTTGTGGCTTATACCTCTCGCCAGTTGAAGCCCAATGAGAAGAACTACCCCACTCATGATCTCGAGTTGGCGGCAGTTGTGCATGCTCTTTTGACTTCGAGACATCTCTTATTGGGAAGAAAAGTGGACATCTTCACTGACCACAAGAGTCTCAAGTACATCTTCACTCAGCCTAATCTCAACCTTAGGCAAACTCGATGGGTCGAAATGATTCAAGAGTATAATCCGAGTATCGAGTATACTCCAGGCAAGGCCAATGTGATTGCTGACGCATTGAGCAGGAAGGCTTATTGCAACAGTCTGATTCTCAAGCCTTATCAACCCGAGCTTTGTGAAGCTTTCCGCAAACTCAATCTGCAAGTTGTTCCTCAAGGTTTCCTCGCCAACCTTCAAGTCTCTCCTACCTTGGAAGACCAGATTCGCCAAGCCCAACTTCTTGATGCTATGGTGAAGAAGGTGAAGATTGGGATTGCCAAGAGTCAACCCAAGTACAAGTGCTACCGCCTTGATGACAAGGACACTCTCTTCTTCGAGGATCGTATTGTTGTGCCCAAAGATGACCTTCGTAAAGTGATCATGAATGAGGCTCACAATTCTCTCCTCTCCATCCACCCTGGGAGCACGAAGATGTATCAGGACCTCAAGCAGGCTTATTGGTGGACTCGAATGAAGCGCGAGATTGCTCAGTTCGTGAATGAATGTGATGTATGCAGAAGAGTGAAGGCAAAACACCAAAGGCCAGCTGGTCTCCTCCAACCTCTTGCCATTCCAGAATGGAAGTTTGACCACATTGAGATGGACTTCATGACTGGGTTTCCAAAGTCCAAGCGTGGCAATGATGCTATATTTGTTGTCATCGACAAACTCACTGAAGTGGCTCATTTTCTACCTATCAAAGAGTCAATCACTGCAGCTCAATTGGCGGAGCTGTATACCTCGCGAATTGTCTCTCTGCACGGTATTCCACAAGTAATCTCTTCAGACCGTGGCAGCATCTTTACCTCCAAGTTTTGGGATTCTTTTCAGAAGGCCATGGGCACCAACATCCGCTTCAGTACAGCTTTCCACCCTCAAACTAGCGGTCAAGTCGAGCGTGTCAATCAGATTCTTGAAGATATGCTCAGGGCTTGTGTGATCTCCTTCGGCATGAAGTGGGAGGATTGTCTTCCTTATGCTGAATTCTCCTACAACAACAGTTTTCAAGCAAGTTCAAGCAAGGCCCCGTTTGAAATTCTGTATGGCAGGAAGTGCCGTACCCCTCTCAACTGGTCCGAAACCAGTGAACGTCAACTTCTGGGAAATGACTTAATCACAGAGGCAGAGGAAATGTGCAAAGTCATTCGAGATAACCTCAAAGCAGCCCAATCCCGCCAGAAGAGCTACTATGATAGTAAGTACCGTGATTTGGCTTTCGAGATCGGAGATCATGTTTACCTCCACGTCTCTCCAATGAAAGGTACTCGTCGCTTTGGTATCAAAGGGAAGCTTGCCCCTAGGTACGTGGGACCTTTCAAGATCGTCAGTAAGAGAGGCGATCTCGCCTATCAACTCGAGCTTCCTTCAAACTTTGCAAATGTTCATGACGTGTTCCATGTCTCTCAGCTCCGAAAGTGCTTCAAGACTCCGGACCGCACCGTCAACTTCGAGGACATTGAGCTCCAAGAAGATCTCTCTTATCGTGAGCACCCCGTTGCTATTCTTGAAGAGACTGAACGCAAGACTCGCAATAAGTCAATCAAATTCCTCAAAGTCAAGTGGTCACACCATTCCGACCATGAAGCTACCTGGGAACGCAAGGATCACCTCCGTTCTGAATACCCGGCGTTCTTTCAGTCCTAGATCTCGGGACGAGATCCTTTCATAGTGGTGGAGTGTTGTAACACCCCGGATATGATTTTCCCAATATGTACTCCAACTCTTACCGTTTCCGGCGTTAAGTTATTTTATTTTCTCAGGTTTGGGTTTTTGTCTCCGTGTGTTGTTGTCGTTGTCATGCATCTCATATCATGTCATCATGTGCATTGCATTTGCATACGTGTTCATCTCATGCATTTGAGCATTTTCCCCATTGTCCGTTTTGCATTCCGGCGCTCCGTTCTCCTCCGGTGGTCATTTCTACCTTCTTTTCATGTGTGGGGATTAAACATTCCCGGATTGGACCGAGACTTGCCAGGCGGCCTTGGTTTACTACCGGTAGACCGCCTGTCAAGTTTCGTACCATTTGGACTTTGTTTGATGCTCCAACGGTTAACCGAGGGACCGAAAAGGCCTCGTGTGTGTTGCAGCCCAACACCCCTCCATTTTGATGCAAAACCCACCAGAACCCTCTCCATCATCTAGAGCGTTCGATCACGATCGCGTGGCCGAAAACCACACCTCATTTGGACACTCCTAGCTCCTCCTATGCCTATAAATAGACCCCCCTCCGAAATTCTCGTTCTTCTTCCTCCGAAACCCTAGATCACTCCCTCTCCTCGCGCGCCGGACACAATCCGCGCCGACGGACATGTCCGGCTAGCCCCGCCGCCGCCACGTGTCTCCCGCTGGTTGGTCCGCGCCGCCGCCCCACATCCTCGTCGCCGCCGGCCCGGGAGGCCCAGGAGGGGCCCCCGAGGCCCATCGCCGCCCGCCGCCGCCCGGGATCCTCTCCCCCGAGGCCGGCCACGTCGCCGGTCGCCGCCGCCGACGCGCCGCCGCGCCAGCGCGAGCTCGCCGCCGCCTTAGCTCGCCGGAGCTCGCCCCACCGCCCGCCGGTGCCCGCGCCTCGCCCCTCGTCGCCGGCCGCCACCGCCGTCTCCTCCACGCCCCGGCCACACCTCCCTCCGGCGACCTCCCTCCCTCCGGTGAACAGGAACTCCGGTGCTGGCCAACCTCGTAATCCGCGCCGATCCGGATCTGGATTAGCCTCGGTTGACTTTTTATCAAAAACCTTAGATATTTTGGCTATGTTCATCGCATCGTAACTTTGCATCCGTAGCTCCGTTTTGGGCATATAGCATATCAGAATGTTCGTCTCGGAGAGGACATCATTTCATCTCATTGCATCATTTTCATTTGAGTTCATCTTGACGCCCGAAATTCTGTTAGAAGAATGTTATTTGAGATAATTGTCAGATCTGCTGCTCCATTTAGATATTTGTCATTTTTGCCATGATTATTGTGTGCATGTTATGCCCCTGAGCTCTTTATGAGTTTTGTTATATGTTTTGCCATCTATCCAGAGGTGCAACCCATGTATTTTTGTGATGTGTGTGGTGACTAGCACAAGCTTGCAAAGTGGTGCATTCGTTAATGCTGATTTCAGGGACTTAGCATTTCCACCAAGTCCTTGAGCTGTTTATCTCATTATGCCATATGTTCATATTGATTCCTAGTGATCCGTGCCTTTTTGAGGATGATCAGTAAGGATGTTTTGTTAATCTTGTAGTGCTCTATCTATCCATGTCTTTGTTTGCAATTATGGAGCACCCTAGCTTGAGTCAATCGAGCTCTACTTTTGCTATTTCGTGAATCTGGGCAGATTGTCTACTTGTTAGCAATTTTGCTGAGGATGTTGTAGTTGATCCGTGCATGATATGTTATTGTTCTTGCCATGTCTAGCTTGTATTTTGTGTATTCTTGATGGGTGTATGCTTAGATTGTCATGACTTGCTCTGTAGTGAGTGCATCGAGCTCATAAACATGCCTACTTGATATATGTTTCAGCATGCTCCAGTTTTCACTAAGTCTGAGAACTGATTATGTTTTTGCCATGTTCACATGCTTGCAAATGTATTTTCTGATTCCTTTTGGCTCAAGGTCACTAAGGGACTTTTGTTAAGATCCTTGAGTAGCTCCATGCCATGCTTTACTGGGCCATGTTCAGGTCCTGTAGCATATAGTTTTCATGCTCCAAAGTGTGCTATCTGATCTGAAATTCCAGACAAGTGTTAATTTCACTAAGTCTGAAATCTGTTTACCAAATGCATATTTGCCATGCTTGTTTGAACCTGTTAATGGATGATTTGGCCGTAGCTCAGTGCTAGTATTTTGTTGATCTTCATGAATGGATCTCTGCCATGTATTTTGATGCCATGTTTGGGTGTTGTAGCATGTTCATCTTGTTGCATTTAGATGGTTACTTGCTGTAAATCGCAAAACGTGGTCATATTTGAATTGCTTGCCATTCCCAAACCGTAACTCCGATTCCGGCGTTCTTTATATCGTTTTCAAGCGATTTCATCTCACCTTTCCAGTGGCACACTTGGATTTCCATGTTGAGGTCAGGTTCATGCATTCCTTGTCAAATCTTGCATATGCATCGCATATTGCATCCCGCATAGCGTACCATGTTTGCATCATGTTGTTTGAGTTTGCACGTGATTGGTTGTGTCCTTGTTGCTTGTTTGTCTTGTTTGGGTAGAGCCGGGAGACGAGTTCGCTAACAAGGAGCCCGTTGAGTTTGCTTTCGAGGATCCAGGCAACTCTGACAACTTTGCAGGCAAGATGATCATACCCTCGAAATCACTACTATCTTTGCTTTGCTAGATGCTCGCTCTTTTGCTATGCCTATGCTACGATGCCTACCACTTCCTTATCATGCCTCCCAAATTGCCATGTTCAACCTCTAACCCACCATGTCCTAGCAAACCGTTGATTGGCTATGTTACCGCTTTGCTCAGCCCCTCTTATAGCGTTACTAGTTGCAGGTGAAGATTGGAGACCGTTCCTTGTTGGAACATTATTTACTTATTGGGATATCATTATATTGCCTTGTTATCTTAATGCATCTATATACTTGGTAAAGGATGGAAGGCTCTGCCTCTCGCCTAGTGTTTTGTTCCACTCTTGCCGCCCTAGTTTCCATCATATCGGTGTTATGTTCCTGGATTTTGCGTTTCTTACGCGGTTGGGTTATAATGGGAACCCCTTGATAGTTCGCCTTGAATAAAGCTTTTCCAGCAATGCCCAACCTTGGCTTTACCATTTGCCACCTAGCCTCTTTTTCCCTTGGGTTTCCGGAGCCCGAGGGTCATCTTATTTTAAACCCCCCCCCCCCCGGGCCAGTGCTCCTCTGAGTGTTGGTCCAACTCGTCAGCCGCCGGTGGCCACCAGGGGAAACTCTGGGCTGGCCTACCGGAAGTTAAGACAATCTGAGTGTGCCCTGAGAACGAGATATGTGCAGCTCCTATCGGGATTTGTCGGCACATTCGGGCGGTGTTGCTGGATTTGTTTTAACTTGTCGAAGTGTCTTGTAGAACCGGGATACCGAGTCTGATCGGAATGTCTCGGGAAAAGGTTTATTCCTTCGTTGACCATGAGAGCTTGTCATGGGCTAAGTTGGGACTCCCCTGCAGGGATTTGAACTTTCGAAAGCCGTGCCCGCGGTTATGGGCAGATGGGAATTTGTTAATGTCCGGTTGTAGATAACTTGAACCTTAACTTAATTAAAATGAATCAACTGTGTGAGTTACCGTGATGGTCTCTTCTCGGCGGAGTCCGGGAAGTGAACACGGTGTTGGAGTAATGCTTGCCGCAGGATGCCCTCTAGTTTCTCGCTCGCGCTTTGCCTCCTCTTCTCGCTCTCTTTTGCGAACAGGATAGCCACCATATATGCTAGTCGCTTGCTGCAGCTCCACATATATTTTACCTTGCCCTTACCTATAAGCTTAAATAGTCTTGATCGCGAGGGTGCGAGATTGCTGAGTCCCTATGGCTCACAGATTACTTCCAAACCAGATGCAGGGCCTGATGACTCCATTCCAGATGACTCGCTTGAGCTCAAGTGGGAGTTCGACGAGGACTCACGCCGTTACTAAGTGTCTTTCCCTGATGATCAGTAGTGGTGCCCAGTTGGGGTGATCGGGACCGTGTCGCTTGTTGGGTTATCTTTTATTTTGGCGCCGTAGTCGGGCCATGAGTGTTTGAATGTTGTAATGCTATTTATGTACTTTGATTGACGTGGCGAGTGTAAGCCAACTATGTATCTCCCCTTTTATTATCTATATTACATGGGATGTTGTGAAGATTGCCTAACTTGCGACATTGCTTTCAATGCGGTTATGTCTCTAAGTCATGCCTCGACACGTGGGAGCTATAGCCGCATCGAAGGCGTTACATCAACGCTCAAGGGTTGATTGGCTTCGTGAGGGGGACCACAACACCTCCTTTTTCCATGCCCGAGCTTCAGCAAGGAGGAGAACTAATAAAATTAATTTCTTGAAGCAAGCCGACGGAACAAGATGTGAAGATCACAAAGCTATCAAGAGTATGGTATATGAGTTGTATGGTAAACTGTTCACTCTGAACCTTGTACCTCATTAGATGCAGTGCTTCAAGCAATTCCTTCTAAAGTGAATGAAGAAATCAATGAAGCTCTGTGTCGAGAATATACAAATGAAGAAATCAAGACCGCACTCTTCCAAATGGGTCCCATCAAGGCCCCTGGACCTGACGGCTACCCTGCTCTTTTTTACCAAAAACATTGGAGCTTGTTAGAAGAGGATGTTTGTGCTGCAGTGAAGGGTTTTCTTTTGGGATCAGAAATTCCAGAAGGCTTCAGCGATTCGGTAATTGTTTTAGACCCAACAGTAAATTCTCTTGATGTGCTCTCTAATTTTCGGCCAATAAGTTTGTGCAATGTTATGTATAAAATTGGTTCCAAAGTTATAGCTAATCGTCTCAAAAAAATTGCCGAAAATAATCTCTAAACAATAGAGTGCTTTTGTGCCAGGAAGACTAATTACTGATAATGTGCTTATAGCTTATGAATGTCTCCATACAATAAGAAAGCAGAAAGTCAAACACCCGTTCTTTGCACTCAAAATTGATATGACAAAGGCTTATGATAGGGTGGAGTGGACTACCTCAAGGGTATTTTATTGAAAATGGGTTTCAATGATAAATGGGTCGAGACGGTTATGAGATGTGTAACCTCTGTGAAATATGCGGTTAGAGTTAATGGAGAATTAACTCAATCTTTTAAACCCACTAGAGGAATTAGGAAGGGGGGTCCAATTAGCCCCTACCTTTTCTTGTTGTGCGATGAAGGCTTATCTTGTTTACTGCAGCAAAAGGAAGCTTCTGTTGAATTAAAAGGGATATGCAATGGTAGAAAGGGCCCTCCTATTTCTCATCTACCGTTTGCTGATGACAGTGTGTTCTTTACCAGAGAAGATGATAGAAGTATTGATACTCTAAAATCAACTCTTCAAACATATTGTGAAGGGTCTGGACAGAAGATCAACACTTAGAAATCATCTATATTTTTTGGCACCCACTGCAATGAGCAAATAAAGGAAAGGGTAAAGCAGAAGATGGGAATTCAAGATGATACACTACAAGCTACCTATCTTAGCATGCCGACCTGGGTGGGACGATCCCCAACGAACAACTTTAACTTTCTCACTGGTCGACTTTGGAAAAGACTCAACGGTTGGAGTGATAGACCTCTGTCAAGGGCTGGGAAAGAAGTTCTACTAAAGTCAGTCGCATAAGCAATACCAACTTACATAATGAGTTGTTTTCAGATCCCTATTGGTGTCTGTGAAAAGATGAGAAAGCCTATTTCCAACTATTGGTGTGGTGTAGAAGATGGGAAAAGGAAATTACATTGGAAATCTTGGAAGTGGTTGTCCTCACCGAAACATTTAGGTGGCATGGGATTTAGAGACATGGCAATATTCAATCAAGCCATGCTGGGTAAATAATGTTGGCGCCTTTTAACAAATGCGAACTCATTGTGTGCCAAGGTATTAAAAGGAAGATACTATCCGGAAGGCGACTTTTGGACGGCTAAATGTCCGAGATCATCTTCTTATACTTGGCGTATTCTGATATATGGGAGAAAATTGTTGCGGAAGGGCCTACTATGGAGAGTGGGAGATGGCAACACAATTCATACATATGAAGATAATTGGATCCCTGATATTGCCCCTACAACTCTACAACATATTCCCCCTAGAAGTGGTAATGATATGGTGAGTTCTTTGATAATAGAAGGCGAACACAAATGGAATGAAGAAACCGTTAGAAATATTTTCTCAGAGGATAAAAATACTTAGCTTACGTTGAGTATAGAAGGATGCCCAGATTTTTTGTCATGGCCCCACACAAAAGATGGTGTTTATACAGTGAGGTCGGCATATAATTTTCTGAGAACACTAAACTTTTGGAGTGACAGGAGTACAAATGACAAAGGGGCTATTTCAGATCATAAGATAATGGAGAAAATTTGGAGGAAACTTTGGGCAATCCAATGCCCAAATAAAATGAAGGTAATTATGTGGAGATTCGCCCATAACTGTCTTCCAACAGGCGCTCAACTTCAAGTGAGATCAATCCCCACAAGGTATGATTGTCATTTTTGCAGTAGGGAAGAAACCGTTGAACAATGCTTTTTGCAGTGCCACTATGTTAAAGAAATCTGGAAAGAGCTTAAGAAAGAGTATGCCATTTGTTTGAAACTGAAAAGTTTTACTCACATTAGGCAATGGGTTTTAGAGTGGATACATAACACTACAGATTTTCAATCTATGATTATGGCAGTGGCAATATGGCACATATGGGAAAATAGAAATGCCTACCGTAATGGTGAAGCTTTAAATCATCCTCTTTGTGTGGTGGGAAAGATCAAAGCTTATGTTGAATTTATCAATATGCATTCTTTTAGTTCGACCACTTCCATTAGACGTGAGACCTTGAAGTCAAACCAAAAATGGTCTCCGCCGCCGAATGGGTCAATGCTCGTCAATGTGGATGCAGCGACATTCTCCCAATCTGCAAGAGCGGGCTTTGGTGTGGTAATACATGATCACCGGGGAAGGGTGTAGGCTGCGAATAGAGGTTACTTTGAACGAATTCAAATTCCTGAAGTAGCAGAAGCCATGGCACTTCGTCAAGCATTAATCCTTGCCAATAACCTTGGCATACAGAACATCATGGTAGCATCTGATTGCCTGTCATTGATCAACAAGGTCAAGGTTTAGGTTTTGATAGGTCCCCTATTGAAGCCATAGTCCATGATATTAGAAAAGGTGCCACAAAGTTTGTATCTTGTATTTTTATTCATGTCAATCGTACTTGTAATGAGGAGGCAGCACATGTTCTAGCGAAATCGGCAGAGCATGATGTTTGGTCCTCCTGGATTAATGAGTTCCTTGATGTAATTAGGACCATTATCTGTAATGAACTAATTATGAATGAATGAAAGGTGTAGCTGCCCATTACCTAAAAAAAATATCCAACACATGTTACTAATAGTAGCAAGTTTCATCCATACATATACATAGTTTCATCAATATTACACAATTTCATCCATAGGTAGCAAGTTTCACAAAGTCAAAACTATCTTATTACAAAGATCTTCTCTGGATCTTCTTCTTTTCTTCCGACCTGCATAACAAAAACACTAAGAAAAAGAGAATGGGTTAGGAGTAGAAATGTAGCATTTCACTTGGTGAAATGCAATACTGTAGGAGCCAGCACTTCAGATCAAGACAATCTTAAATTAGTGTAAAGTTATGACAGATCCGTGCATGTGTACATAAAGCATCCAGCGATGCGAAATTGATGGGATCATGGGAGCCATCTGCTCTAACAAAACAATACACATGACGGCAATTAACCATAGTTGTACGTCCTAGCTACTCTAGCAAATACTCCTACTCTATTGCAATACAGAAGAACATTGTGCTGCTGTAGTAGGTAGAGGAGTAGGAACAACATGCTGCCTGTGGGAAACTGATCCAAGGACGCAACTGGTGGCCGATGGGCTTGGCCGGCGCTGCTCCAGCAAGGGGCGTCACTCCGGCGAGGAGGAGGCCCGTGCAGCGAGGAGGATGCTACTCCCAAGACTCCCATGCATGTCATCCTCAGGATTTACCTAAAACATATAAGCAACAAGGATGAGTACAAAGAATCAGCAAGTTCATAAAGGAATAATAAACAATACTCATATCAATATACCAAGACTCGGTTAACACCATACACGCATTAGTGTTCAACACATATAATGGTGCCCTACATGCCTACATGCTCATCTCATTTCATTGCGTATACCGGTATAGCTTGAGTGAACGCCCGTCGACATCCACTCACTCCAATATGCCCACCAAGGTAGTGCACACCTTCATTCACTATCATCATGTGTGCAAGTATGCAAATGCAAGCATAGTACTTGAATCAACATATCATGGTCATCGCCATCGCCATCGCCATCATAATTAACATCATTGACATGGAAGATATCATATATAAAAATGGAATGTAGAGATTATGCAAGTCATTATCCCATTGTGAACTTGCCTCAACCACGGGGCACAAATTGTGAGGCAAATGGTTCCGAACTCAAAGTACCCACACTTGTCATCAAGCATATATCCCAGTCACAGCAAAGCATGGTCTCAACACATAAGAATATATAATTTAGTGGCGCTCCTACGCACAAGACCCCAGCTCATACGTACGTTATCACATTATAAGTCTTCATATCATCAACGGTGACAAAATCTTAGAGTATAAGTCTAGTTACAATCACCAAGTCAAACGTAAAATTCTGTCCAACATAGTACAATCATCTTAATAATTTCATAGGATTTAGTGTATAACACGAAATCTAACAAATAATATATGTTTAAGCATCTGCAGAATATCCTCTACAATTTTTGTGTTGTGACTTTAATTTAATTAAACCTCTCGCATGGCCTAAACTGCCATACAACAAATTCTGCACCCCAGGAACATAAATTTCGGGACAGAAAACTAAAATGATGGCTGCTCTCAATCCGTACATCCAAACGAAGCAAATAAGTACTCTACGGAAACCTTGGAACTTTATCTAAAACTTATGTAAAGGGGCCAACTCTAAATTATAGGCATAGCTAACTCATTTTTTAGATAGAAGCTTGCTGTCCAGAACTGTCAGGCACTGCAGTTTTTAACTGAACCAAGTTCGGTGATGTACAGCAAGGGAAAACCAGTGTACAAGAGCATTTCTAATCCTCACGTGTAAGATAAAACAGAATTATAACTTCCAAACTAACTCCTCTCCCCAGGTTTAATTGCTTACACGCATATAGACATGTTCCTCAAGCTGTTGGCATACCTGAACAGGCAAAACAGGCCACATCAAACAATCCAGCCAAGATGCTAACCCACCTACAGGAACTATGTTGCTCCAGCGCTAAAGATCGAACCAAGAGTGACACAAGGAGTTGGAGAAGCAACAGACCGGAGGTGGGCCGATGGCCAGCAGCAGCCCGTGCTCCGTTGGCAGCAGCGGCGGCCACGACGACGCAAGGAGCAGGGGAGTGGGAGCAGCCTCCACATGGCAGCGACCACGACGAGAAGCGGCGCCAAGAACAGCTGCAATCTCACAGCGATGGCAATCACGCCACCAGCAGCAGCGACCTGACGGCTGCGGCCTCCAATGGATAAGATGAGAGGAAGACTTGGAAAGGGAAATAGAAGGAAAACTGGGCTTGAGCACAGCGTACAGCGGCGCAACGGGCGCGAGGCAGCGTGGGGCGGCGGCGGCGACGCGGGCTGGGCGCAGAGAAGCTCGGTGCTCGGCTCCCATGGCGGCGGCGGATCTCGAGGTCGGAGCGACCGGCGACGAGGCTTCCGCGGCTGGGCGGCGAGCTTGTGGGGAGGTGGCGGCGCGTGATGCGACGCAGGCAGTAGCGCGAGGCGGCGGGGCTCCTGGGGTCCGGTGAGGTGGCGGCGCGCACCGGCGGGCGGAGGCGAGGTGGCGCAGCGGCGCGGGGTCGAGGGAGGCGGGGTCGGGCGGCACTCGGCTATGGGGTAGGGGCGGATCCGAGAGAGGGCATATAGATAGAGGAGGTGGCGGCAACGGTTTTTTTATACCTGCAAAAAAAATAGCCCCCTCTTTGCCGTGTGCCAGGAGATGGCAAAAAATCTTTGTCGTATGCCAGAAAATGGCAAAAAGAGGGTGGAACGTTACAGTGTACTGGCATCCGTTGGCACCTATACCAGCAGACGGCAAAGAAATAACAGATGGCAAAGACCTTTGCCGTCGCCAGTTCTTTGCCGTCTGTTGTTTGGTAGCTGATGGCAAAGACCTTCTTTGTGGTCCGCAAGCAGACGCCAAAAGACTGGCAGACGGCAAAATCCTTTATTCCAGTAGTGGGCTACATCAACTGCGTTAACCTAACGCTTTCACTTTCGGTCTATGAGGGTACGTGGACACACTCTTCCCCTCTCGTTGCTATGCATCTTCTAGATAGGTCTTGCATGATTATAGGAATATTTTTGAAATTCCATCCTATGTTCCTCAATAATATCGTAGAGTGTGAACCATGAAGAAGTTGGAATACAATAGATATAACACTAATATAAATTTTGAATGAGTTCATAACAGTACTAAAGTGGTGATTTGTTTTATTGTACTAACGGAGCTTACAAGTTTCCTATTAAGTTTTGTGTTGTGAAGTTTTCAAGTTTTCAAGTTTTAGGTAAAGATTCAATGTACTACAGAATAAGGAGTGACAAGAGCCTAAACTTGGGGATTCCCAAGGCACCCCAAGATAATATTCAAGGACAACCAAGGAAGTAAGCTTGGGCATGCTTCGGATGGCATCCCCTCTTTCATCTTTATTCATCGGTAACCTTACTTTGAGCTATATTTTTATTCACTACATGATATGTGTTTTGCTTGGAGCGTCATTTTATTTTATTAGGATTTGCTTGTTGTTTGAATAAAATATTAAGATCTGAAATACTTAAATGAGATAGAGTCCTCACATAACTAAATAATTATTTGACTACTCATTGATCTTCACTTATATCTTTTTAGATTAGTTTGTCATTTATTCTCGTGCTTCACTTATATCCTACGAGTAACTGGTTGAATGAATTGAATATCATAAATCTGAATTTATATATGTTTCATATGCTTATCCCATGGGGAGTAATGACTTCACATATAAGAAGTAGAAGTGGTAAATTTATTGAAATTTAGCAAACATAGTATTGGTCACTTGAACAATTCATGAAAGAATATTAAAGGAAAGAGAGATTTCATATATAAATATACTATCTTGGACATCTTGTATGATTGTGAGCCCCATTAATTATTTTCAAACTTGAGCAAATTAGTTGAAGTTGGACAAGGAAGACAACATAATGAGTTATGCTTAGGTATATTTGTATAGAAGTTGTATTGATATGGATCCTCCAACATGTGGTGCTTGCTATTAGAATCTTTTGCTAGCCAAAATTTCTGTACTAAGCGGGAATACTGCTTGTGCATCCAAAATCCTTAAACCAAGTTTCTTCCATGAGTGTCCACTATATCTACCTATATGCGGTATTTACCTGTCATTCCAAGTAAATTTGCATGTGCCAAACTCTAAACCTTCAAATAATAATCTGTTTGTATGCCCGAATCGCTTATCTAGCGACTGGGGGCTATCAGTATCTTCCATGCTAGGTGGGTTATTCTCATGATGAGTGGACTCTGCTCATCATTCACGAGAAAATGGCTGATGGCCGGGATGCCTAGTTCCATGCTCAAATCAAATCAAAATATGATTGCAAACAAAACTCCCACAGGATTGTTGATAGTTGGACAATACTTGTTGTTTCGGACCAGCCGTGGAATATGCTTGTTGGTGGTGGGGGAATAGAAACTTTACGAGGAAGTAACAGGGAAATATTAGAATACCTCGACTACCTAACTCTTTCATTTCTTGAGTAACAGAAGCAGAGGCAGAAGAATGCCTTCTGGAGTCAAAAGCCCACACCGAACAAGCAATATGTCATTTGCTTGATGTACCAGCCAAGCCAGTTCTTTTTTTCTAAGTTCCCTTATCCTTAGCACAAAAGTAAAAAGAAAATGAAATAGAGTTTGTATTTGCAAATGCTCGGGTAAATCATGCTTTTGTTATGCGAGGAAAGTGAAAGGAAAGAGGGAAAGGGAGACATTGGGCAATCCGGAATAGATGAAATCACTGTTTTTTCTCCTTGTAATATGTCCGGTTACATTCCAAAGATGAATCAGACCAGGGCTTTTTGACCATCTTTGAGTCATAGCGAGACGGCTCTATCTCTTTTCACAAGTACAGCCATAAGTGCAGTTGCGGGCGTCAACGATCAGCAGTGACAATAAAAAAGTTGTTTTATCTTTTTTCACTTTTTGAGGTGTTTTGCCTAGTCTGAATTTCCCCTTCTTCTATTTGATCAAGATGGATAGCAAAAAAGCATCTTATTCTTCAGTGTTGAGATAGAGTGACTGTAGACCCTCTTCTCTCTTTTAGTTAGCCTTACTTATTCCAATTCCTAATCTATACCATAAAGCAAAGCCCTTTTTGTGCAAGGTTCTCTTGATGACTTTATTTGAAAACGGAATCCAAATATCAACAAAAAGATGAAAGGAAAGTCTTGTCGATATGAATTGATCTTCAAGCCAATGACAATGCTTCGATTTCATGTGAGCCCACGACCCCTCGATCGCTCTCAGAGTCAAATAGGCCCAAACCGGGTTGTGAGCTCAATGAAAAAAAAACTATTTTTTGAAATTGCCTGCAAAACCTCCTTGCGAGCGTTAGCGCCATCTCCCGATGGATATTTTTTGCGCATCTCCAATAGCACATTTCATCGGAAAAGGATCGAACAGGAGTCATCGCATCGTTTCTGGATCTTCGATACCAACCTCTCCATTAATATTGATACTCACTGCACGTCCTTCTACCACTTGTTTAATCCAACCTCTCCACTTCTCACTAAAGAAAACCCTTTTTAAGAAAAACCTCTTGTAGAAAATCCCCAGGCGTCCTTGAAGTGAACATAGCTCCTTAAGGTTTTTAGGAGGAGGCATTTCGAGTATGGCCTTGATTTTACTCAGGTCGATTTCTATTCCCCGATGTCGAATGACAAAGCCTAGGAATTTGTCTGATGAGACCATGAAGGCGCACTTGAAAATGTGTCTAGCATGGAAGATAGTGAGAACTCTTGGTTGTTATGTTGACAATGAAAGCATACCTCTCAAAATTATTTTCATCTCTATTTTAAAAGCTTCGAGCTTTCGCACCTCTGCAAATCCCTGCTTCCCTTTGCGAAGGGCCTATCTTTTACTTTTATGCAAGAGTCAGTAGTACTCCTTCTCATTCCAACCTACTCTTTAGTTGGCAAGCATCATGTGATGGGGAAAGATCTAAGCATATATGTTCATTCAAATATATTTGATCATGAATTATTATTATTGACAATTATCTATATGATAAGTAAGTTGGGAGGCGAAACATTAAGCCCCTATCTTTCTCTGTGTTCAATGGATGATATTTGTTCTAAAAATATGCTTTGAGCGGTAGCAATCATGAAAGACTATATGATAGTTGACGGGCAGGCCGCCCCTACTCCGGTGGACTAACGCCACCGACAAATGTAGCGACCAGACCTCAAACAGTCTGATCTCTGTGCTCCGGTGTCATCCCTGGATCAGTAATGCTGACACCACACCGTACTCGGAAGATTTATAACAGAGTAGCAATCACACACTTATTACATCGAGTGTCTCAAAAGAGAACTTATTACAATAAACATGGCTTAAGGCCATCTAATAACGATAACAGCGGAAGGCTTGGAAGATAAGTGAGTCCATCAACTCCAACGGCATCACTGAGTATAGAACCACGACCTAAAACTCCTTAATCATCGTCTGAAAAGTCTGCAACATTAACGTTGCAGCCCGAAAACGGGTCAGCACATGGAATATGCTGGCAAGGTAACACATAGAGAATAATGGAATGCAACAGCTATACTATATGCATATTTGGCTGGTGGAAAGCTCTATGGTTACTGTTTTTGCGTAAAGCCAATTTTTCCCTACTTCAAAGGAATAAATTAATTACTATCATGGTGGTTGTTAAACATTGAGAATGGTTGACAGCATTCTCAATCCCAATTAAGTAGCATCATTAAAAACCATCAAAATTAATTTAGAGTAACATGGTGATATTCACATGATAATCCAGGTACTAGATACTCAAGATGTCCATAACCGGGGACACGGCTAACCATGATTAGTTTGTTACACTCTGCAGAGGTTTGCGCACTTTTCCCCACAAGACATGATCGCCTCCGTTTGGTTTCTCGCACTACATGGTGTTTGGGAAGACGGATGACCGAGACATAGTCTTTCAGAAGCGCTAGCACCTTACGATCGGGTAGACCGTACCACCTACATCCCCTACATCTGCTAGTCTACCACTATAAGAGTTCGCACAACTTAGTCAACTATGCTAGAGCCCATAATGGCTTGTGGCTGCACACGGAAGTTTCTAGTATGAATAATCTCATGATCCCTTTGAGCCTGGGTGGCGGTCCAAAGAAAACAGGCAAGTCCTGGAAACCCCAGGTGCCTCAATCCACCCAGATGTGTGTTAGGTTGCCACCTTAGATAAACCATTAATTATCAATCTCACATCTGTCATGGATATCACTCACCCAATCCACGTCTACTAGTATAGCATGGCATAATAAGCAAACGTAGAAGTAACTCCCAAAGGATTGATAATAAACAGGTAATAGGTACTACCTCATCTACTTCCCATCCCACAATTTAATTAGATCCTAATCATGCAATGTGTGAGGATTGATCTAATGCAATAAAACTGGGTTGTAGAAAAGGTATGATCAAAGTGTTACTTGCCTTGCTGATGATCCGCGTAACCTAGAGATTCAACGTAATAGGCGGCGCACTCCGGATATTCTATCGCAGACAAACAACAAGCATACAATAAGTACTCATCTAATGCATAGGTAAAACTCAAATAGAAGATCTAACCAGAAAGTTCAACTTAAGAACCCTAGTTGGCAAAAAGAATCAAATCGAACGAAGCAAAAGAAATCAAACGGCGAAAGAAAACAACTTCGTTCTAGCAATCTGGATCTAGGGCAAATTTTACAGTAGCAAAAACTTGTTTAAGTTGATTATTCGGAAAGAGGGTTTCGAGACGAAACTCCAGGCGCTTGAATCGCCTGATTCCGATAAACGAGCAAAAAGTTATACTAAAACGAAAATCGGATCAGAAATCGCGATCAGAAAATAACCGCGGAAAATCCGACGAAAAAGACAAACGACGAACAGAATTATTATTTTTTTCTAAAAAAAACTGCACGGAAAACGAGGCGGCGGCGAACCTCGAAAGTCGCGCAGCTCCGGCGGCGGCGGCTGGGGCGGCGGCTAGCTAGGGTTTGGGGCTGGTGGCTGGGCTCCTCCTCTCGGGCTTCGGCGCCTTATAAAGGCCCCCGGCCAGCGGTGTCCTGGCCGGTTACGGCCCGTAGTTGGTTCGCGTTTTTTTTTTAAAATCCGCTCAGAAGAAAAATAAAAAGAAATACTAAACGGACTCCAAAAATCACGAAATAAATTTTGCCGGGTTTCTAAAATCAAGCCCGATAAAGTGAACATTTATCTAGGCCCAAACTACAACTTTGAAAACGCGCATTTTTCTTAAATTCAAATAAAATACCGAAAAACTCCGAAATAAAACTTATTTGATTTTTTTATTAAATCCTCAATATTTCTATATTTTGGGAAAGTCATTTTATTCCCTCTCTCATATTTTTGTAATAGAAATAATTGATGATAAAATAAATAAAATCAAATGATCTTGTTTACATAATTTGAGAAAACTCAAATACGTAAATAACGAAATCCCCAACTCTCTCCGTGGGTCCTTGAGTTGCTTAGGATTTTTTAGGATCAAAACCAAAAGCAAAATAAAATATGATATGCATGATGACCTAATGTATAACATTCCAAATTGAAAATTTGGGATGTTACAAACCTACCCCCCTTAAGATGAATCTCGCCCTCGAGATTCGGGTTGGCTAGAAAATAGGTGAGGGTGGTCTTTGAGCAAATCTTCCTCTCGCTCCCAGGTGGCTTCATCCTCCGTGTTGTGGCTCCACTGAACTTTGCAAAACTTAATAACCTTGCTACGAGTAACTCGGCTGGCAAACTCAAGAATCTTGACTGGTTTCTCCTCATAGGTCAAATTGTTATCCAACTGAATTGCTTCTAATGGCATTGTGTCTCTCAAAGGTATGTCAGCCATCTCCGCGTGACACTTCTTCAACTGAGAAACGTGAAACACATCATGCACTCCTGCCAATCCTTCTGGCAATTCCAACTTGTAAGCTACTTCTCCCATACGCTCCAAAACTCGATATGGTCCCATAAATCGTGGTGCTAACTTCCCCTTAACTCCAAATCGCTTAATCCCTCGAAGTGGGGATACTCGAAGATAAGCTCTGTCTCCGACTTCGTAAACTGTCTCCTTGCGTTTAGAATCTGCGTAGCTCTTCTGTCTAGACTGGGCTACCTTGAGCCTATCGCGAATCAACTTTACCTTCTGTTCAGACTCTTTAATCAAATCTGGTCCAAACAACTGGCGGTCTCCAACTTCGTCCCATGACAACGGTGTCCTGCACCTTCTTCCGTACAAAGCTTCGAAAGGTGCCATCTTCAAACTGGTCTGATAACTATTATTGTAAGAAAACTCTGCATATGGCAAATTATCGTCCCAACTAGATCCATAATCTAGTGCACAAGCTCTCAGCATATCTTCCAAAATCTGATTGACTCTCTCAGTCTGTCCATCTGTCTGCGGGTGAAAAGCTGTACTGAATTCTAGCCTAGTACCCAAAGTCTCATGCAACTGCTTCCAGAACTTTGAGGTAAACTAGGTTCCTCTATCCGATACGATGCTCCTCGGAACTCCATGCAAACATACGATCCTGGTCATGTATATCTTTGCCAACTTAGCACTAGTGTAAGTGGTCTTTACTGGGATGAAATGAGCTACTTTCGTCAATCGATCGACTACAACCCAAATCGAGTCATAGCCAGAACGAGTCCTTGGCAATCCCGTGATAAAATCCATGCCTAGCTTATCCCACTTCCATTCGGGTATCGGCAATGGTTGCAACAATCCTGCTGGCTTCTGATGTTCTGCCTTTACTCTCTGACATACATCACAAACTGCTACATACTCCGCAATATCCTTTTTCATTCCGGTCCACCAGAAAATATCCTTCAAATCCAAATACATCTTGGTATTTCCTGGGTGAATCGAGTACGGTGAATCATGGGCCTCTTGCAAAATCAACTTTCTAATCTCCGGGTTATTGGGCACGTAAACACGGTCTTCAAACCATAGGGTGTCGTGCTCATCCTCACGAAATCCTTTAGCTTTTCCTTTGCTCAGTTTCTCCTTTATAGCGGCAATCTCTTTGTCAGTTTTCTGAGCTTCTCTGATTTTGTCCATCAAAGTTGACTGAATCTCTAGTGCTGCTACATAGCCTCTCGGAACTATTTCCACACATAGTTCACGAAGATTTTCTGCTAACTCCTTGGGTATTTCTCCCGTCATTAGCGTATTGACACGGCTCTTGCGGCTTAATGCATCAGCTACTACATTAGCCTTCCCAGGATGATAATGCAATTTCATATCATAATCCTTGATAAGCTCCAACCATCTCCTTTGTCTGAGGTTCAACTCCTTTTGCGTGAAAATATACTTCAAACTCTTATGATCCGTGTACACCTCACAATGATTTCCAATGAGGAAATGTCTCCATGTCTTCAGCGCATGCACTACGGCTGCTAACTCCAAATCAGCGTAGCATAATTCAATTCATGGGGCTTTAGTTGTCGTGAAGCATACGAAACAACTCTCCCTTCCTGCATAAGCACTGCTCCAAGTCCTCGACGTAAAGCGTCGCAATACACCTCATAATCCTTGGTTTGATCTAGCAAAATCAACACTGGTGAGGTCACCAAACGTTTCTTCAACTCCTGGAAACTTGCCTCACACTCATCAGTCCATTTGAACTTAGTATCCTTCTTCAGCAACTCCGTCATAGGCTTTGCAATCTTTGAGAAATTCTCAATAAATCTCTGGTAGTATCCTGCGAGTCCAAGAAAACTCCGGATCTCTCCAACTGTTGTTGGTGCTTCCCACTTGGTCACGATTTCAACTTTAGCGGGATCTACTGCTATACCTTCTCCGGATATAACGTGTCCGAGGAATCCTACTTCCTTCAACCAAAATTCACATTTGCTGAACTTGGCATATAACTGATGTTCTCTGAGCTTTCCAAGTACCAAACGCAAATGCTCCTTATGCTCCTCTTCATTCTTCGAATAAACCAGGATATCATCAATGAACACTACGACGAACTTATCCAAAAACTCCATAAACACTTTGTTCATCATGTTCATAAAATAGGCAGGCGCGTTAGTCAGTCCAAATGACATAACCGTATACTCATATAGTCCATATCTTGTGGTGAAAGCTGTCCTAGGTATATCCTGTTCTCGAATCTTCAACTGGTGGTATCCTGATCGCAAATCGATCTTGGAAAACACTTTAGCTCCTTGCAATCGATCAAATAGATCGTTGATCATTGGTAGTGGGTACTTGTTCTTGATTGTTACTTCGTTCAATCCTCGATAATCAACAACCATCCTTAACGATCCATCCTTCTTTTCCACTAGAAGTACTGGCGATCCCCAAGGCGAAGAACTTGGGCGAATATATCCCTTATCCAGTAACTCCTTAATCTGCTTCTTAATTTCCACCAAATCTTTTGCTGGCATCCTATATGGTCTCTTCGATATTGGCCCAGTGCCTGGCAATAGCTCAATCAAAAACTCAATGTCTCTATCCGGTGGCATGCTTGGCAACTCTTCGGGAAATACATCAGGAAAATCCTTTACCACTGGTACTTCCTCCTGCACAACTCCTGTTAGGCAATTTACTTGTGTCCTTTTTGGTACATGCCGGGATACATACTTGATCCTTCTCCCTTCTGGTGTGGTAAGCAAAATTGACTTACTAGCACACTCAATATTCCCTTTATACTTTGATAACCAATCCATGCCTAATATCACATCCAATCCTTGAGATTCCAATACTATTAGGTCTGAGGGAAAAACATAGTTACCAATCCTTAATGGTAACCGATCACACCATAAACTTGCCACATACTCTGCTCCTAGCGAGGTTACTAACATGGGTGACCTAAGGGCTTGGGTTGGTAGGTTATACTTATCCACAAATCCCCTTGAGATGTATGAATGCGATGCACCAGTATCAAAAAGAACGAGTGCAGTAAATGACTTAACCAAAAACTTACCTATTACTGCATCGGGCTGAGCTTCAACCTCCTCCACGCTAACGTGGTTCACCTGTCCCCTGTTGAAAGGGTTCGGCTTCTTCCCAGAACTTCCATTGCCATTTTGGCCTTCAGGACATTCATTTGTAAAATGTCCTGGCTTTGAACACTTATAGCAAGTGACATGACTCAAGTCCTTCTTGGCTGGGGTCGATGGGGTGCTGCGGTTATGGCCATTGCTTCCTCCATTCCCATTCCCATTCTTGGTGCCATTGTGATTGTGCGAGCTACCTACTCCATGGGTATGCCGAAAATGTCCTCCTGGTCTAGGGGTAAAATGAGGCTTTTGCTGAGCTCCTGAATTATACTTTCCTTGTCCATACTTCCTCTTGCGGTTCTCAATTTGCTGCTGCTTCCCTTCAATCATAAAGGCACGATCTACCAACTCCTGGTAGTTGTTGAAGGTGGCTACCATCAACTGCATACTCAACTCATCATTCAGTCCTTCCAGGAATTTCTCCTGCTTAGCTGCATCCGTAGCAACGTCATCTGGGGCATAACGTGCTAGCTTACTAAACTCCTCCACATACTGGCCAGCTGTCCGTCCTCCTTGGCGCAAGTTACGAAACTCACGCTTCTTCATGGCCATTGCTCCTACTGAAACATGGGCTGTACGAAAAGCTTGCTGAAACTGGTCCCATGTGACAGTGTTGACTGGGAAGGTGGCTGTGAAATTCTCCCACCAAGAGGCTGCGGGTCCTTCTAACTGGTGTGCGGCAAACTTAACCTTCTCCACATTTGTGCATCCTGCTGTGGTCAACTCCCTAGATATCTTGCGGAGCCAATCATCTGCTACTATCGGCTCGGTGCTACTGGAAAACACCGGCGGATTCAGCCTAAGAAAACGGGCTAAGTGGTCAACAGGTGGTGGTGGTGGTGGGTTGTTGTTGTTGTTCCCCTGATTCTGATTCTGAACTAGCAACTGCATCAAGGTGTTCTGCTGCTGGATCAACTGAGTGAGCTCCGGCGGAAAGGCAAATCCGGGGTCACGTCTCGGAGGCATCTGAGGGTTTAGAAAAGATGAGATATAAGAATAGAGGGGGTCTAAAGGGAAAACACTACCCATATGCACATGAGGCAAAAGCACACAATTCACTTCAATCAATCAAACAAGGCATACAATCGATCTAGCTATCGCAAGAGTGCTCGGACTACTATATTTACATGGTGGACTACTACTACTGATGAGGTGGTCTACTAGAAATATTCTACGGTTGTAGACTCCATGATATCTGCTCCTGCTTCATCAACATAGTCATCATCGCTACTTTCTGCTTCCGAGTCGGTGGCGTCAATGATGATGTAGTCTTCCGGGCTAATCTCCTTGGGTTCTTCGTCTTCATCTACTGGTGTCGGGCCTCCCATAAATATGCCAATCTTCTTGATCAGATCGTCATTCTTCTCCACCAATACTTCAATTTCTTCTTCATAACCTTCGCGTGTAGCCTTGAGTTCTTCCTCCAGTTCCTTGATTCTAGTCTTAGCCTTCTTCAGATCTATCATGTCGGCGCACATCTGATTCTCCTGTCGTCGAATGTGCTGGTTTAATTCCTGAATAAAAGCTGCAATTGATCTATCTTTCCTGGTGCTGATCATCTCCCAGTGTTCATCTTGGCGCCCACAAATCTGGTAGATAGTATCCTTAAGATCCTTGCGGTAGACTTCTCCAATGCGTCCCCATGGCGATGTGAGCTGCCATGCTCTTTCCTAGACTCCAAGTTGGTGCATCAAAAGAAAACTCTATGGGCTCAGTGACTGGCATGAACGTCCTTCCTGGAACTTGAACTTGTATCATCCAGCGCTCTTCTTCAGGTAAAGTGGCGTTGTAGATTCCCGTGAAGCTTGGTATTCCTATGTTCAGGTATCTAGTGACTTCCTACAAGTGGCGTCCAAAGGGTGTATCTTCATCTGGTTGGGTGAACTTGTTCCTTGCATCCGCCATCCTAAAGAGTAGAAAAGATGAGAAGTCAGAAGAGAAGAGAGTGATCTAGTGGTCTAGGTCTTTAGCTTAGTGGTCGTGTCCTACAGTCAGCGTGTGCTCTGATACCATCTCTGTAGCGACCAGACCTCAAACAGTCTGATCTCTGTGCTCCGGTGTCATCCCTGGATCAGTAATGCTGACACCACACAGTACTCGGAGGATTTATAACAGAGTAGCAATCACACACTTATTACATCGAGTGTCTCAAAAGAGAACTTATTACAATAAACATGGCTTAAGGCCATCTAATAACGATAACAGCGGAAGGCTTGGAAGATAAGTGAGTCCATCAACTCCAACGGCATCACTGAGTATAGAACCACGACCTAAAACTCCTTAATCAATCGTCTGAAAAGTCTGCAACATTAACGTTGCAGCCCGAAAACGGGTCAGCACATGGAATATGCTGGCAAGGTAAACACATAGAGAATAATGGAATGCAACAGCTATACTATATGCATATTTGGCTGGTGGAAAGCTCTATGGTTACTGTTTTTGCGTAAAGCCAATTTTTCCCTACTTCAAAGGAATAAATTAATTACTATCATGGTGGTTGTTAAACATTGAGAATGGTTGACAGCATTCTCAATCCCAATTAAGTAGCATCATTAAAAACCATCAAAATTAATTTAGAGTAACATGGTGATATTCACATGATAATCCAGGTACTAGATACTCAAGATGTCCATAACCGGGGACACGGCTAACCATGATTAGTTTGTTACACTCTGCAGAGGTTTGCGCACTTTTCCCCACAAGACATGATCGCCTCCGTTTGGTTTCTCGCACTACATGGTGTTTGAGAAGACGGATGACTGAGACATAGTCTTTCAGAAGCGCTAGCACCTTACGATCGGGTAGACCGTACCACCTACATCCCCTACATCTGCTAGTCTACCACTATAAGAGTTCGCACAACTTAGTCAACTATGCTAGAGCCCATAATGGCTTGTGGCTGCACACGGAAGTTTCTAGTATGAATAATCTCATGATCCCTTTGAGCCTGGGTGGCGGTCCAAAGAAAACAGGCAAGTTCTGGAAACCCCAGGTGCCTCAATCCACCCAGATGTGTGTTAGGTTGCCACCTTAGATAAACCATTAATTATCAATCTCACATCTGTCATGGATACCACTCACCCAATCCACGTCTACTAGCATAGCATGGCATAATAAGCAAACGTAGAAGTAACTTCCAAAGGTTTGATAATAAACAGGTAATAGGTACTACCTCATCTACTTCCCATCCCACAATTTAATTAGATCCTAATCATGCAATGTGTGAGGATTGATCTAATGCAATAAAACTGGGTTGTAGAAAAGGTATGATCAAAGTGTTACTTGCCTTGCTGATGATCTGCGTAACCTAGAGATTCAACATAACAGGCGGCGCACTCCGGGTATTCTATCGCAGACAAACAACAATCATACAATAAGTACTCATCTAATGCACAGGTAAAACTCAAATAGAAGATCTAACCAGAAAGTTCAACTTAAGAACCCTGGTTGGCAAAAAGAATCAAATCGAACGAAGCAAAAGAAATCAAACGGCGAAAGAAAACAACTTCGTTCTAGCAATCTGGATCTAGGGCAAATTTTACAGTAGGAAAAACTTGTTTAAGTTGATTATTCGGAAATAGGGTTTCGAGACGAAACTCCAGGCGCTTGAATCGCCTGATTCCGATAAACGAGCAAAAAGTTATACTAAAACGAAAATCGGATCAGAAATCGCGATCAGAAAATAACCGCGGAAAATCCGACGAAAAAGACAAACGATGAACAGATTTTTTTTAAAAAAAATGCACGGAAAACGAGGCGGCGGAGAACCTCGAAAGTCGCGCAGCTCCGGCGGCGGCGGCGGCTGGGGCGGCGGCTAGCTAGGGTTTGGGGCTGGTGGCTGGGCTCCTCCTCTCGGGCTTCGGCGCCTTATAAAGGCCCCCGGCCAGCGGTGTCCTGGCCGGTTACGGCCCGTAGTCGGTTCGCATTTTTTTTAAATCCGCTCGGAAGAAAAATAAAAAGAAATACTAAACGGACTCCAAAAATCACGAAATAAATTTTGCCGGGTTTCTAAAATCAAGCCCAATAAAGTGAACATTTAGCTAGGCCCAAACTACAACTTTGAAAAACGCGCATTTTTCTTAAATTCAAATAAAATACCGAAAAACTCCGAAATAAAACTTATTTGATTTTTTATTAAATTCTCAATATTTCTATATTTTGGGAAAGTCATTTTATTCCCTCTCTCATGTTTTTGTAATAGAAATAATTGATGATAAAATAAATAAAATCAAATGATCTTGTTTACATAATTTGAGAAAACTCAAATACGTAAATAATGAAATCCCCAACTCTCTCCGTGGGTCCTTGAGTTGCTTAGGATTTTCTAGGATCAAAACCAAAAGCAAAATAAAATATGATATGCATGATGACCTAATGTATAACATTCCAAATTGAAAATTTGGGATGTTACAACAAAGTGGAACCGAAGGAGCAAGGATCACGAGTAGCCTATGGACTGAAACTCACTGTGAATGGTTCGACACAAACGACATGTTTGGAAGGGCAATGACAGTCAACATCTTATAGCCCCCTATTGTGATAAAAATAAAAGATCAAGGCTTCGGTATGAACAACTGAATTGTTAGCAATGTACAGTCAACATCATTTTGTTTTGAATTTTTTTTGAACTTATTAAGTTTCTATGTATGAACGTACAAAGTTTGCAAGCATGAACTTTTTGCTATGGGAAAACTGAAACATGCATATACGCACTAAAGACTCTGCCTGCTGAGCATAGTATGATAGAAAAATGAAGCAACAAGTTACTGAGATTATCTACCAATAGTACATGATGTCTGACTGAAATATGCAAAAGACAAGTCACAGTGATGAACTTATAGTTCCGTTAGTTAGCCAAGCTTCACATGTAAATAGTTGAAGTGAATCTGTGGCACTAATCAACATCATGATTCAGCGTTGACTGGTCAGAACATTTTTGTTTAGCTGTATTCAGTAGAGGAGAACATGAAAATAGAAATCACCGACCTGATCGAGCATTGAAAACTTTCTGTCTCTATTCAATATAAGTTATTAGAAAGTTTGAACACATAAAACTACTATAGCTCAAACTATGATGCGCATCTTCAAATCATCTCATACTATAGGAAGACCATGAAAAAACAGATGTAATTGGATTTACGACCGGCAAGTAGATGAACTGAACAGAATACAAATACCATGTTGTGCTATACCAAGAACTTGGAAACACAAATGAAATTGAATTTATGATCGGCAAGTAGATGAACTAAAACAAAATACAAAGATACATGAAAACATGAATGGGGAAGGCAAGAACTCATTGCTACGTCATTGAACGGCCTCATCTATCGGCAGTGAACGGACTATGGCACCGGCGGTGAACGGCCTGGGAGCTGCGGTGGCGTGAGGGTGGATAGGGGCATTTGCATCAGGAAACTCACGAAATAAGCTTACCACCGTGTGGCGCCAGGCAACAAAGATTCGCAGTCTTTGAACTGAAATTAAATCAAGAAATTGAATTGAGTGTGTGACGAGATAGTTAATGTGAAATTGAACTGAGTGTTTCACATCACTCTACAGCACACCAATGCGCACACACGACCAGTAGTGAAAATCACCATTGTGCATCAACAAGCTCGGGGGGCTCAAATCTCCATGGCACGGGAGCAAATTGCCAGCAATATTTTATTAATTCGGCCCTTGGTGTCGGATGGATCTTCACTTGTGTAATTACCTGCACAAGGATTAGCAGACCAACATTTGAGCACACACTGAAACACTTTGATCCTACATCTTAGATCGAACCATGTAGGACATGAGTATAATACAGCTACCACATTAACATTTTAGAAAACAAGATGGGATCGAACTTGAAGAGGAAGACTAGCTGAATTGAGAAAGTAAACTGATTTGTCACATTATGTTAAAAAATAATGCAAACATTTCATTTTTTACAGTAGGCCTTTTGGCATTTTCAACTGTAGTTCAATGAAAATATACCAAACACAAACTTTTCCAATCATAGAACTGCAGAAATATAGGAAAGTTGAACTATTGTATTTCTATGGTGCACTACACATAATTAATAATTTGAAAAATGCTTATCTTATCTCACTGAACTGGTCACACCTTCACTGGAGTTTGCTTGGAGGTGCAGGAACTTTGACATGCACGGTTCTGCACGTTGAACTCCTAGCAATCTCACGCCTCTGCAAGCCATTGAGCAGCTGAGAGGAGGGAGCTGCTCCACCGGCTAGTGTGTATTGTGACGCTGGGCTACCAGAGCTGTGCATGGATAGGCTCGACGGTGAGTGCACAGGCTATAACTATATGCATGTATGGCTGGTGGAGGCTCTATGGTTATCATTTTGCAGAAAGCTAGTTTTTTTCCTACAGCAAAGGAATATATTTTATTTAACTACGAAGTTGGTTGATAAACATTGAGAATGGTAACCCCATCTCAATCACAAATAATAATCAATAACCCAACAAATTAATTAAGGTAGAGTGATGAGATCAACATAATAATTCAAGCACCAGATACTCAAGATGTCCATAACCGGGGACACGGCTAACCATGATTAGTTTGTACACTCTGCAGAGGTTTGCGCACTTTCCCACAAGACTCGATCTCCTCCATTATATTTCTCACACTGCATGATGTTTGAGAAACGGATGACCGGGACACAGTCTTTCAGAAGTATTAACTCTTTATGACGGGTAGACCGTACCACCTACAATCCCCTACATGTGCTAGTCTACCACTGAAAGAGGTCACACAACATACTCAACTATGCCAGAGCCCATAATGGCATGTGGCTGTACACGGAAGTTTCCAGCATGAATAACATTATGACCCCTTTGAGCCTGGGTGGCAAACCATCGGATGATCGCACGGATTCCCCGGGATCTCCTTGGACAACACTGGGTTCCCCAGGTGCACACAAACCAGTCCACCCAGATGTGTATTAAAGTAGCCACCTTAAGTTAAACCTCAATTACCAATAATCTCTCACACCTGTCATTAATTCTCTCAAATCCAAACCACGTCTACCAGCATAGCATAGCAGTATAAACATACGTAGTAACTCCCCAGGTTTGAATGCAAGGCAATAGGTTCTACCTCATCAACTACTTCCCAAAACCCACAAGTTATCAAGTCCTAACCATGCAGTGTTTGAGAGTTGAAACTAATGCATAAAAACTGGGTAATAAAGGGGTATGATCAAAGTGTTACTTGCCTTGCTGATGATCTGAAAACCCTAGTGACTCATAGTAGCATGCTTCACACTCCGGAAACTCTATCGTGAACAAACAATAGCATACATAAGCACTCAAGCATAAGATGCATGGTAAAACTCAAAAGAAAAGATCCAAGCTGAAAAGTACAAGAGAAGAGCTTCGATTTGCAAAAAGAATGAATCGAATCGGAGCTACAAAACTCAAACTATGATCAAAAGAAGTTCAAATTCAAATCTGCTTGAAACCAAAGTTTAATTTGTCAAAACCATGTTCAAGTTGATTATCTGGAAAGAGGGGAACAAGACGAAGATTTTGGCGTTGGTTTCACTGGATTTGGACAAAGGAGTAAAATGTAACAAGGGCTTCAGGGACTAATTTGTGATAAAAGTATTCGCGGATAGGTCCCTGGCCAAAAAACCTAACGAACGAATGTTTGCTAACAGAACTAAACTGACGAAAACCGTTCGCTAATACGGATTAACGGGCGAACGTCCACTAATTAGATCTGATCAGAAAAACCAGGAAAACCCTAACCCTAAAAAAACTGAGAGAAAATCGGGAGTAAATCGTGAAGTTTTCTTACCGGTTAACCGGAGAAAAATGCCAGCGACAACAGCAAGTCCGGCGCGGCTCCAGCAATCGGCGGGGCGGGGCTTCGGCGGCAGTGACGGTCGACGGCGGCAGCGGCGCGTAGCAGCAGGTGTTGGCGGGGCGGCAAGGCGCGGCGCGGCTACGGCGACGAGAGGCGGGGCGGCTTCGGGCGGCGGGGTGAGGTGGAGGCGGGGATAAAGTGAGCCACTTTGGTCAAGCGATCAACTACTACCCAGATAGAATTATATCCCGATCGTGTTCTGAGTAATCAAGTGATAAAGTCCATGCCAAGTTTATCCCACTTCCATTCAGGTATTGGCATAGGCTGAAGTAATCCTGCTAGCTTCTGATGTTCTGCCTTCACTCTCTGACATACATCACATACTGCTACATACTCGGCAATATCCTTCTTCATACCTGTCCACCAGAAATGTTCCTTCAAATCCAAATACATCTTGGTGTTTCCGGGGTGAATCGAGTATGGCGAGTCATGATCTTCCTGAAGTATTAACTTCCTGATCTCCGTGTTATTGGGAACATATACACGATCCTCAAACCATAATGTTTCGTTCTCATCCTCACAAAAACCCTTGGATTTTCCTTTGCTCATCTTCTCCTTTAGCTCAGCAATTTCCTGATCATCCTTCTGAGCTTCTCAAATATTTCCCAATAATGTGGACTAAACCTCCATTGCTGCAACAAAACCTCTTGGAACTATCTCCAATCGAAGTTCCTTGAGATCTTCGACTATCTCCTGCGGCAATCCTCCGCTTATGAGTGTATTGACATAACTTTTGCAGCTCAAAGCATCTGCTATGACATTTTCCTTTCCTGGATGGTAAAGTAGCTTCATATCATAATCCTTTATGAGCTCCAACCATCTCCTTTGCCTGAGATTCAACTCCTTCTGTGTGAAAATATAATTCAAACTCTTATGGTCCATGTACACATCACAACAGTTTCCAATAAGGAAATGCCTCCAGGTCTTGAGCGCATGCACTACGGCTGCTAACTCCAAATCATGCATGGCATAATTCAACTCATGAGGTCGAAGCTGCCGTGAGGCATATGAAACAACTCTTCCGCCGTGCATAAGTACACCTCCAAGTCCTAGGCGAGAAGCATCGCAATACACTTGGAAATCCTTGTGTATATCCGGAAGAATTAGCACTGGGGCTGTAACCAAACGTTTCTTCAACTCCTGAAACTGGCTTCAGAATCTTCGGTCCATTTGAACCTGGTGTCCTTCTTCAACAACTCTGTCATGGGTTTCGCAATCTTGGAAAAATTCTCAATGAACCTCCTATATTATCCTGCGAGTCCTAGAAAACTGCAGATCTCTCCTACTGAGGTGGGTGCCAACCACTCAGTGACAGACTGAACTTTGGTAGGGTCTACTGCTATACCTTCTCCTGATATAACATGTCCAAGAAATCCAACTTCCTTCAACCAAAACTCACATTTGCTAAACTTGGCGTATAGCTGATGTTCCCTGAGCTTCTCGAGAACTAAGCGTAAATGCTCCTTGTGTTCCTCTTCATTCTTCGAGTACACCAAAATGTCATCAATGAACACCACAACAAACTTATCCAAGAACTCCATGAATACTTTATTCATCATACTCATACAATAGGTAGGGGCGTTAGTCAATCCAAAAGACATGACCGTGTACTCATATAGCCCATACCTTGTGGTAAAAGCTGTCTTAGGTATATCCTGTTCTCGGATTTTCAGCTGGTGGTATCCTGATCGAAGATCAATCTTGCAGAATACTTTGGCTCCCTGCAGATGGTCAAACAAATCATTGATCATCGGTAGTGGGTATTTGTTCTTCATCGTCACTTCATTCAGTGCCCGATAATCAACAACCATTCTCAAAGACCCATCCTTCTTTTCAACTAAGAGCACTGGGGCTCCCCACGGTGATGAACTTGGTCGAATATAACCTTTCTCCAATAACTCCTTAATATGCTTCTTAATTTCCTCCAGATCATTGACGGGCATCCGGTATGGTCTCTTCGATATTGGTCCGGTGCTTGGCAAAAGTTCTATCAAAACTCTATGTCTCGATCTGGCGACATGCCTGGTAATTCCTCTGGAGACACATCCAGGTAATCCTTCTCAACAGGCACTTCTTCCTGAAGAACTCCCGAGAGAGAATTTACTTGGGTCCTCCTTGGCGCATGACTGGATACATACTTGATCCTCTTTCCCTCTCGGGTGATGAGTAAAATTTACTTACTAGCACAGCCGATGTTTCCTCCGTACTTCGATAACCAATCCATGCCTAGTATTATATCCAATCCTTGTGACTCCAAAATTACTAGGTCTGAGGGGAAAACGTGGCTACCTTGTTGTTGTTGTTGCTGTTGTTGTTGCCTTGGTTCTGGACCAGTAGCTACATCAAGGCATTCTGTTGTTGGATCAACTGGGTGAGCTCCGGTGGGAAGACAAATCCGGGGTCACATCTCAGAGGCATCTGATAGGTTTAGAGGGGTGAGAATAGAATAGAGTGAGATCTAAAGGGACAACACTACCCATATGCACATGAGACAAAACACATTCATTATCACACCACTCAATTCAAACAAGGGCATACAATCGATCTAGCTATGTTACAAAATACTCGGACTATTACTATATGCATGCGGGAATACTACTGATAATCTGGTGGTCGACTAGAAATTTTGATCGGAGGAAGACCCCATGATATCTGCTCCAGCTTCGTCTTCGTAATCATCATCACTATCAGGGTCGGAGTCGGTGTCGTCGATGATGATGTAGTCTTCGGGATGGTTGTCCTCTCCTGGCGCGGGGTCTCCCATGAATATTCCTAGCTCCTTCTTTAGTTTTCATTCTTCTCCAATAACACTACAATTTCCTCTTCGTATCCATCACGTGTAGACTTGAGTTCCTCTTCTAGCTCCATGTTCCTGGTCATCAACTTCTTCATGTCGATCATGCTGGCGCACATCTGGTTCTCCTGACGACGAATGTGTTGGTTTAACTCCTGGATGTAGGCTGCAATGGATTTATCCCTCCTCGTGCAAATCATCTCCCATTTCTCATCTTGGCGTCCACATATCTGGTAGATGGTGT
This sequence comes from Triticum urartu, assembly GCF_003073215.2. Taxonomy (NCBI): domain Eukaryota; kingdom Viridiplantae; phylum Streptophyta; class Magnoliopsida; order Poales; family Poaceae; genus Triticum; species Triticum urartu. Next base: position 167,461,017 of record NC_053025.1, read on the forward strand.
CCTTAAGATCCTTGTGATAAACTGCACCGATCCGCCCCATGGCGATGTGGGCTGCCGTGCTCTTTCCTAGACTCCAGGTTGGTGCATCAAAGGAAAACTCTATGGGCTCAGTAACTGGCGTGAATGTCCTTCCTGGAACATGAAATCGAATCGTCCAATGCTCCTCCTCTGGTAAAGTGGCGGTGTAAGTCCCGGTGAAGCTTAGTATCCCAATGCTTAGGTACTTAGGGGGTTCCTTCAAGTGTAGTCCAAAAGGGGTGTCTTCATCCGGTTGAGCAAACTTGTTCCTTGGGTCCGCCATCTATAGAGTAGAAAATGGAGAAGGGTCAGAAATGAGTAGACAGAGGGTCCTATGGCTTATCTTAGTGGTCGCGTCCTACAGTCAGCGTGTGCTCTGATACCATCTTATGGCGATACGACCTCAGACGGTCAAATCTCTGTGTATAAGTGTCATCCCTGGATCGACAATGCTGACACACACAATACTCGAGGATTTATAACAGACTTCAATCACACACTTATTACATCGAAAGTCTCAAAAGAGAACCTATTACAATAATATGGCTGAAGGCCATCTAAATAAGATAGCATCGGAAGCTTCGAAGGTAAATGAGTCCACCAACTCCAACGGCATAGCTGAGTGCACGACAACGACCTAGCACACCTTACTCTTCGTCTGAAAACTCTGCAACATAATACGTTGCAGCCTGTGTAGGTCAACACACGGAATATGCTGGCAAAATAACACTATAGAGCAATGAACATGAAACAATTAGAACTATATGCATGTATGGCTGGTGGAGGCTCTATGGTTATCATTTTGCAGAAAGCTAGTTTTTTTCCTACAACAAAGGAATATATTTTATTTAACTACGAAGTTGGTTGATAAACATTGAGAATGGTAACCCCATCTCAATCACAAATAATAATCTATAACCCAACAAATGAATTAAGGTAGAGTGATGAGATCAACATAATAATTCAAGCACCAGATACTCAAGATGTCCATAACCGGGGACACGGCTAACCATGATTAGTTTGTACACTCTGCAGAGGTTTGCACACTTTTCCCCACAAGACTCGATCTCCTCCATTATATTTCTCGCACTGCATGATGTTTGAGAAACGGATGACCGGGACACAGTCTTTCAGAAGTATTAACTCTTTATGACGGGTAGACCGTACCACCTACAATCCCCTACATGTGATAGTCTACCACTGAAAGAGGTCACACAACATACTCAACTATGCCAGAGCCCATAATGGCATGTGGCTGCACACGGAAGTTTCCAACATGAATAACATTATGATACCTTTGAGCCTGGGTGGCAAACCATCAGATGATCGCACGGATTCCTCGGGATCTCCTTGGACAACACTGGGTTCCCCAGGTGCCCACAAACCAGTCCACCTAGATGTCACTACAAAAAAAAAGACACATCTGTGACATTTTGGGCCGAACAATTTTTTTTTCTGTCATACATATGACACTTCTATGACGATAATTGTGGCAAAACCCGGTATCATCATAAATGTGGTGGGCTCCTACTTCTATGACAAAAAATCATGACAGAAAATGGGCTTTTCATCCTGGGCGGGCCGGAGACGCAGCTGCATGACATTCTTTGGGCCGTCCATGATGGAAAAAACCGTGGTAGAAGCGAGGGCGAGGAAAATTTCGGGGAGTTCCCGGTTACGGTGGGAGGTCGGGGGCCGAGCGATGCGCGCTTCTCTCGTACACGTACGCGCGTGTGTGCGAGGCGTTGGCTCTAACTGAACCCGAGCGAGGCGTTGGGCTCTAACTGAACCCGAGCGATTGCACTGCAGGCTACGCGTTACTGAACCCGAGCGATCGATCGATGGCTGTTAACTGAACCCGATCGAGCGATTCCTTCGCTACAGCTGCTAACTGAAGCCGATCGATGATGCCTCTGGATGAACAGTGGGGGGGGGGGGGGGGGGTCCCGGTGGGGGTTCCCGGTGGGGGTGGATGAACAGGACCCCGTGGTGTTGCCTCTAGATGAACAGGACCCCGATCGATCGAGCCGGTTGGGGCTGGATGAACAGGACCCCGTGGAGGGCTGGATGAACAGGACCACCCCGTGGAGGGCAGGATGAACAGTAGATGGTGGAGGGAAGGATGAACAGTAGCCCGTGGAGGGGTGGTTGAGCAGGAGCCCGTGGAGAGGGCTGGTTGAATAGTAGCCGGTGGAGTAGCGCGCGGTGGAGGCTGGATGAACAGGAGCCCGTGGATGAACAGTCACAGGTGGAGGCTGGAGGAGGTCGACGGTGGATGAACAATAGCTCGTGGAGGCTGGAGGGGGTCGACGGTGGAGATGAACAGTATCCTGTGGTATGCCAGGCCTCGTTTCCATCGCCTATTCCGTCCAAGACCTCCCGATGAACACGACGCATTCCGTTGCCTCCCCATGAACACGACGCATTCCGTTGCCTCCCCATGAACACGACGACGACACTGTTCTCCATTACGACCCAACCATCTACACGAGCCCTGGCCGTACGTATGCGCTAGTAGGCGTTCGAGACCCCGCCCGTATGTACACATACATGGCCGTATTTTCTTTCTTGCACCCTGGCCGCCTCTACACCCGTATGTACACGTTCGCGACCAGAATGACAACGCTACATACGCTTCGACCAGGTGGGTCCCGACTGTCAGGCACTTCCTTGCGTGCGAAGATGTAACTGGTGGGTCCCAGCAGTCAGGGGGCGAAATACGGTGGCCTGTCTGGTGGGTCCCCGCTATCAGGTGGAGGAATAATTATTTTGCACGTAATAAGGAGGCACTTCCTTGCTGCGGCCGTGGACCCAGCTGTCAGCCTCTCCACGTACAGTCCACGTCCGATGGAAGCCGTTCCTTGACCATGTTGACCATGCCGCGCCGAGAGCACCAGGGCGGTGGACGACGGCGAGGCCTAGGAAGGGGACGACGCGGAGCCAGGGAAGACGCGGCAGTGGATGCCCACGCGTAGAGGAGTACGAGGGTTCACTGGTTCGCTGCGGTGTGAGGCTGCCGTCGCCGCAGAATAACAGGGGGTGTGGGTGAGTAGAGGGATGGCCTGGCCAGCGGTGGGAGTAGTAGGGGGCGGTGAGGCCTCCACCGCATCGCAGCCGGCCACGGGAGGCAGGAGCACGAGGCACGACCGACGCTGGTTTGGGCGGCTGGAGCAAGAAGACCAGAGGTTGAAGAAGCACTACGGCCATTGGATGGACATCGTACGATCACTGGAGCTAGAATCATGCATATTGACTAAGTTGACAAAGCCCTCCGTCTCCGTCAACTTAGTAGGCCCACAAGTTAGCCTGCCACTACACTGGGTCCCAGCTAACAGGGGGAGTATTCATTTTTTGTGCATAATAAGAAGGCACTTCCTTGCGTGCGAAGATATAGCTGGTGGGTCCGAGCTGTCAGCGGCGGTAACGTTCTTTTTGCGAAATATAGAGGCCCTTTCGGTGGGTCCCTGATGTCAGGTGGAGGAATCATTATTTTGCGCATAATAAGGAGGCATTTCCTTGCGTGCGGCCATGGACCCAGCTATCGGCCCCTCCATGTAAAGTCCACTTCAGATGCATGTCGGTCATTGACCATGTTGACCAGGCCGCGCCGAGAGCACCAGGGCGGTGGACGACGGCGAGGCCTAGGAAGGGAACGACACGGAGGCAGGGAAGACTTGGCAGTTGTTTCCCACGCTGAGGGGAGTACGACTGTACGAGGGTTTACTGGTTCATCTGCCGTCGCCGGAGAATAATAGCAGGTGTGGGTGAGTAGAGGGATGGCTAGGCCAGCGATGGGAGTACAGTGGGGCGGTGAGGCCTGTGCGGCAGCAGAGCCGGCCGCGGGGAGGAGGGAGCAGGCAGTCCCGCCGGCGCCTGTTTGAGCGGCTGGAGCAGGAAGAGCAGAGATTGAAGAAGCACGACGGCAGTCACTGCTTGTGCATCAACCTTTTTTTAGGAAAGCCTCAAATCTGTGGAAAACAGCATACAACCCATCTGCCATTATTTCTAATAATTTACAGCCAATTTGCTAATTATTAAGGTTTTTTTGGAGCCCATATTCTTTTTGTTAGCATTACAGCCCATATTGTGGCCACGGTTAAAAAATTATACAAAATTTTGCATATTTCGGTGCGGTCTGAACTGTTTTTAATCCCGAAATTTTGACTCACATTCAAACTGATTTTAAAAATAAATGTATATCAATATAAAATCCAACAAATTCTCCACGCATAAAAATTAATGTAATTTCAAATCTCAAAATGAAAAAAGATATTTGAAACTAATTGCCGGTTTGATGTGTTTTAAAAATGTACATCCCATTTCTCATTACTGATGGGCCATTTTCTCGGCCAGCCGAATGAAAGCTCTCCTCGTCTTGAAAGATTTGCAGCCCAACAGGCCTGACAAAGCAACTTACTTTGCAAATAAAAAAAACTGGGCTGTGGCCGTGGACCCAGCTGTCAGCCTCTCCATGTACAATACTCTTCCGATGGAATGTTGTTGACCACGTTGACCACGCCGCGCCGAGAGCACCAATGCGGTGGATGACGGTGAGGCCTAGGAAGGGGACGACACGGAGCCGGGGAAGACACGGCAGTGGATGCCCACGCGGAGAGGAGTACAAGGGTTCACTGGTTCGGCTACGGTGTGAGGCTGCCGTCGCCGCAGGGCCTGGCTAGCGGTGGGAGTTGTAGGGGGCGATGAGGCCTCACCGGCAGCACAGCCGGCCACTGGAGGCAGGAGCAGGCGGTCTCCCCGGCGCTGGTTTGGGCGGCTGGTGCAAGAAGAGCAGCGATTGAAGAAGCAGCAGGACCGTTCGATTCAAATCCAACGGTTACTGCTGCTAGAATCGTTTGTTGACTAAGTTGACAAGCCCTGCATACGCGTCAACTTAGTAGGCCCACAGGTCAGCCTCCCAACCGGTGCACCCCAGATGTCAGTGGGAGGAATCATTTTTTTCGTTTAATAAGGAGGCAGTTCATTGCGTGCGGCCAGGCCAGCGGAGGGAGTAGGGTGGGCCTGGGAAGCCTGCGCGGCATCACAGCGGGCCACAAGAGGATGGAGCAGGCAGTCCCGCCGGCGCTAGTTTAGGCGGCTGGAGCAGGAAGATCAGAGATTGAAGAAGCACGTCGGCCGTTGGATGGACATCCAACACTAACTGCTGCTAGAATCGTGTGTTCACTGACAAAGCCTTGTGTAAACAAGTCAGCCTCGAAATCTGTGGCGTGTACAACCCATTTGCTATTATTTTTATAACTTTTACTCATTTTCTAATTTATATGGAATTTATTGCAGCCCGTTTTCCATTTTTAGAATTGCTGGCCATTTTCTGGTCAGTACCAGGGTCAAAAAATTAACTAAATATGTGGGAAATTTTGAAAATTCGCAAATTTTTGCTGGGGAACAAAATATTCTTAATCCAAAAATTAATAGCCATACTAAAACAAATTTAAAAATAAATTAGTATTATGTCATGTTAAATCCAATGAAATACGTATAAGATATCAGTGAAGAACAAAAACAAAAAAAGAAACTTATATCCCATTTGCTATAAATTTTTTTGGAATTTTCAACCCATTTTGATATTACTTTTAACAGACATTGACCATACTCTTAAGCCAGGCCAGAATGCATCCCTCCTCGTCTTGAAAGATTTACAGCCCGGTAATTTGGAGAAAACAAATAGGCCTAGCTTGGGTATTCTTCAAAAAGAAATACTGGGCTACCTATTTTCCCAAAGAAGTGGTGCATGAGCATTTAGCTTTATTTATTTATTTACTTACTTATTTATGTTTAGGGGACCATGAGCATGTACCTGGGCCGGATTCATGTGAGAGCCTCCCTTCCAGTTAATTATGGACTTCTCTATTGGGCCTTCATCAGTGGGCTGCATGTTATCAAGAAGTGGAAAATGTGTTCCGAGTTTCAAAAAAAAATGTGTTCCGCACGATAAATAGTATGCGCTACGTACGGTACGGGGAACTAAAGGATCGAACCGTGCAACGACTTCCAAAACATTGTGTTTGTCGTTCTAACAACACATTTATTCAACCAACAGACGAAATATACTACTGATTGTACATTGAAAACAGCAGTAGCAGCAACCAGGGCTGGGGGTGCAACAGAAGCAGTAAGCAGGCCAGAAGAGTGAAGAAGCAACTCTCTCTTCCAAACCAAACATCAGCCATCATTACAAAAGGGCTACCAAAAAAGAACAAGTGTATGCATCAAACTAAATAAAGATCCTACTACACCAAGTGTACGCATCTAACTAACTGGCTCAGTTAGACGTTACTATTTTTTTTGAAACGGAGGCAAAAGAATTGCCTCGTCGATTAATTAAGAAGAAGAGAATTGCCTGGTTAATCTATGGAAAACCGGGCTAAAACCGAAGACGTTACTATTTATTAAGCTGCAGTGGAGTCGCAGATGGAGAGGAGTGGGAAACTTCACTGGTTCGGGTGCGCGGCAGCACGGCCGCGGTGCCGCCCACGGGAGACAGGAGCAAGAACAGAGGTTGAAGAAGGAGCACGGCTGTTGGATTAACATCCAATGGTCCAGCTGCTAGAATCATTTGTTGATTAAGTTGACAAAGCCATGCGTACACGTCCGCTTAGTAGGCCCACAAGTCAGTCACCAAATCTGACGGGTCCTAGCTGTCAACGGGATGAATAATTTTTTTTGCAAAATAAGGAGGCACTTCCTTCCGTGTGAAGATACAACTAGTGGGTCCCAGCTGTCAGGTGGAGGGAACATTTTTTTTCAGCTTAATAAGGAGGAACTTTCCTTGCGTGCGACCATGGACCTCATGGGTCCCAGCCGTCAGGCTCTCCACGTAAAGTCCTCTTCCGATGACTCTTGTTTGTTGACCATGCCGCACCAAACGCAGCGAGGCGGTGGACGACGGCGAGGCCCCGGACGGGAACGACTCGGAGATGGGAAAACGCAGCAGTGGAATCGCAGATTGAGAGGAAGAGAAGGGTTATAACTGGTTCTGTTGCGGCGTGGGGCTGTAGTCTGTGGAGAATAACAAGAGGTGTCGAGGGGTGGAGGGAGAGCCTGGCCGGCGGTGGGGTAGCGCTTCGCAGCGATGCGTGCTAAGCAGAGCCGCTAGCCGCCGGAGGCCGGACCAGGCGGTCCCGGCAACGCTGGAGGAAGAAGACGAGAGATTGAAGGTGCATGCCGGCCGTTGGATATAAATCCAATGGCTGTGGATGACACAATCATTTGTTGACCAAGTTGACAACGCCCTGCGTAGGCTTCGACCTATTGGCCCACATGTCAGCCTGCAAAAAGGTGGAATATATTTAACCCATGTTTTTTAGAATGTACAGTCCATTTGCTGGGCTGGGTGAACAAATAATTTCGCGTCAATCAGGCCCATTTATATTTTCTAAGAAATCCCAACCCATTTGCACTTCCTTGAAATACACGTATTAGGTGGGCTCGTTATATATACTCCCTCCGTCCGGAAATACTTGTCATCAAAATGGATAAAAGGGATGTATTTAGATGTATTTTAGTTTTAGATACATCCCTTTTGTCCATTTTGATGACAAGTATTTTCGAACGGAGGGAGTATAATGTTATGTTAGAAGGAGCAATTAATATCAAAGAATAAACCGGAGAGGCACATTATATATATATAATTAAGAAATTAGCGAGTTATTGCTCAAAATAAAAATGATCACGTTATTATTAAATTGGTCCTTAAAATCTTTGCAAGTATTTGTACGCAATCACCAGGATTTTCCTTGCCTGTGAGTAAAAAACAACCAGGATTTTCCTTGCCAACTTCCGCTAAACATTTACTTTTATAAGTTGGGATGTTTTTATAATGTATATATAAGTCTCTATAAAATATACGATAATAGTAGTAATATAAATATATATAATGTGGTTAGAAGGGAAAACATAAATTGGACACATCATTACTTTTATAAGAGACCTACGTTTTATACCCCACAGTAGGCATACTAAGAAGTTCACACACAAATACAACAGAAAAGGTAAACATTCATATCAAACTCAGGTTCACAGGACACGTTCATATCCATAGCCAACATTCACAATCAACAACTCAAAAGATTCATATATACACAATCTCAGCATATCTATGCATCCAAATGATTGATAGATCACATGACAATATTCATACATAATTTACAAAAAGATTTAGATATACACATGTTCAGTATGTTTATGCATCCAAATGATTGAGATCACAGCCAATATGATCCATGGACGAACTTTAATTACCTAGGGTACAGACTGGTAAATGGTGTTGAATCGGAGGTACTTCTTGCTAAAATTAGTTCTTGTACGAGTAAACTTTCGAGTACATAAGAGGCAACACAGACAATCTGAACTTTGCTTGTAGGTTTATCCTCAAATAGTGGCCTCGTGCCGAGGGACGTTTGAGCAACTTGTCCACTACTTTCATCCAACCAGTTTACTGGGTCATCTTGGTCCTGTATCTCGCCAAAATTCTACATTGAAGACGAGAAAGGAGGCGGTTGAGAAAATGAACCACCCAAATTTTCTGTGTAGTTCAACTGAAATGGAGCATCCTTGGCGTGCAGACTGATTAAGTGCCAGATGAATATACGCGTCAACCAACTTGTGTGGAATCTTTAGACTCCATGCCATATAGTTCGCTACCATATGTGTCGATAACCAAAAGGCACAAGTTGGGACCAAAGACTGGACTGCGTTCTTCTGGGCTATGCACCAAGCAACATTTTTGGTATTCACTCTCCTAACACTTGGAGTTTGACAATTGATTGATGCCGGTTGATACTCGAATGAATATAGGCACTTCTTGTCAACATCGATGCTTGTCTGAGTGAACTTTGGAGTACATAGCAACAACATAAGTACCTGTCCATCTGATCATTTTGTGTTGTTCTACTGAAATCACCCGATGTAACGATTTACCTGCGAGTTCAGGCTGCAAATTGCTCCTTTATGAAATCGGCAAAAAGTAGCACAATACCAAATTACCAATACATATGACAGGCACAATAATGTAACATCCCAATTTTTCAATTTGGAATGTTATACACTAGATCATCATTGCATATCATATTTTATTTGCATTTTGGTTGATCCTAGAAAATTCTACGCAACTCAATGACCCTTGAAGAGATTTGGGGATTTCGTTATTTTCGTATTTGAGTTTTCTCAAAATTTGAAAATAGAATCATTTGATTTATTTATTTTATCTTCAATTATTTCTATTACAAAAATATGAGAGAGGGAATAAAATGACTTTCCCAAAATAAAGAAATATTGAGGATTTAATAAAAAAATCAAATAAGATTTTATTTGGATTTATTTGCTATTTTATTTGAATTTAGGAAAAATGCGCGTTTTACAAAATTGCTTTTAGGCCCCAAATAAATGTTCATCCTGTGCGGCTTGATTTTAGAAGTCAGGGAAAATTTATTTCGGGATTTTTGGAGTCCGTTTAGTTTTCCTTTTTTTTCTGAACGTAATTATATATTTTTTAAAAGAGAGTCCGAACCGACCTTGGGCCGTAACTGGCCAGGACTCCGCGTGGCCGGGCCCTTTATATAGCGCCCCGAGGCCCGAGGCCAGCCCAAGTCGCCGCCGCCCCCGAACCCTAACCCTAGGCCGCCGCCCCGCCCCGCCGCTCCGCGCCGCCACCTCACCACACCACCACCCCGCCGCTCCGCGCCGCCACCTCGCCGCGCCGCCGCCGGAGGTAGTTTTTTCGCCGCCGTTTTTTTAGAAAACCGATCGGTTTTCCGTCGGTTTTGTTCGTTTTTTTAGTTTCGATTTTTTTAAATAGATCGGTTTTTCTGGTTTATTTAATTAGTGAGCGTTCGTCCGTTCGTTCATTTCAACGAACGTTCGTCGTTTTTCTTTTTCTCGAATTAAATCCGTGATTTTTCAGATCGCGATTCCTGATCCGATTTTCGTTTTAGTCTAACTTTTCGCTCGTTTAGCGGAATCAGGCGATTCAAGCGCCTGGAGTTTCGTCTCGAAACTCTCTTTCCATTTAACCAACTCAAACAAGTTTTTGCCACTGTAAAAATTGCCCTAGATCCAGAATAGTAAACGAAGCCTGTTTCTGTTGCCATTTGTCTTTCGTTGCTTCGTTCGATTTGATTTCTTTTGCCAACCAGAGTTCTTAAGTTGAACTTTCTGGTTAGATCCTTTATTCGAGTTTTACCTGTGCACTAATTGAGTACTTATTGTATGTTTGTTTGTTTGCGATAGAGTATCCGGAGTGCGCCGCTTGCTACTTTGAATCGCTAGGTTTTGCGGATCATCAGCAAGGCAAGTAACACTTTGATCATACCTCCTACTACCCAGTTTTATTGCATTAGATAAATCCTCACACATTGCATGATTAGGATCTAATTAAATTGTGGGCTTGGGAAGTAGTTGAGGTAGTACCTATTACCTATTATTATCAAACCTTTGGGATTTACTTCTATGTTTGCTTATTGTGCCATGCTATGCTAGTAGACGTGGATTGGGTGAGTGTATCCATGAAGATGTGAGATTGTTAAATTAATGGTTTATCTAAGGTGGCAACTTAAATACACATCTGGGTGGATTGAGGCACCTGGGTATTCCAACGATTGCCTGTTTTTTTTGGACCGCCACCCAGGCTCAAAGGGATCATGAGATTATTCATGCTAGAAACTTCCGTGTGCAGCCACAAGCTACTATGGTCTCTAGCATAGTTGATTAAGTTGTGCGAACTCTTACAGTGGTAGACTAGCAGATGTAGGGGAAAGTAGGTGTAATGGTCTACCCGATCGGAAGGTGCTAGCGCTTCTGAAAGACTATGTCTCGGTCATCCGTTTCTCAAACACCATGTAGTGCGAGAAACCAAACGGAGGCGATCGAGTCTTGTGGGGAAAAGTGCGCAAACCTCTGTAGAGTGTATAAACTAATCATGATTAGCCGTGTCCCCGGTTATGGACATCTTGAGTATCTAGTACTTGGATTATCATGTGAATCTCATCATGTTACTCTAAAATTAATTTTGTTGGGTTATGTTTAATGATGATGCTTAATTGGGATTGAGAATGCTGTCAACCATTCTCAATGTTTAACAACTACCATGATAGTTAAATAAAATTTATTCCTTTGCATTATGGAAAAATTGGCTTTACGCAAAGCTGTAACCATAGAGCTTTCCACCAGCCAAATATGCATATAGAATAGCCTATTTCATTCCATTACTCTCTATGTGTTACTTTGCCAGCATATTCCATGTGCTGACCCGTTTCGGGCTGCAATGTTAATGTTGCAGACTTTTCAGACGACGATTAAGGTGCTTTTAGGTCGTGGTTCTATACTCAGTGATGCCGTTGGAGTTGATGGACTCACTTATCTTCCAAGCCTTCCGCTATTATAGTTATTAGATGGCCTTAAGCCATATTTATTGTAATAAGTTCTCTTTTGAGACACTCGATGTAATAAGTGTGTGATTGCTTCTCTGTTATAAATCCTTCAAGTACTGTGTGGTGTCAGCATTACTGACCCAGCGATGACACCTGAGCACAGATATTGGACCATTTGAGGTCTGGTTGCTACAAGATGGTATCATAGCACACGCTGACTGTAGGACACGACCACTAAGCTAAAAGACCTAGATCACTACTCACTCTCTTCTCTTTCCGACTTCTCATCTTTTCCTACTCTTTTAGGATGGCGGATGCAAGGAACAAGTTCACCCAACCGGATGAAGATACACCCTTTGGATGTCACTTGAAGGAAGTCACTAGATACCTGAACATAGGAGTACCAAGCTTCACCGGAACCTACAACGCCACTCTACCTGAAGAGGAGCGCTGGATGATTCAAGTTCAAGTTCCAGGAAGGACGTTCATGCCAGTCACTGAGCTCATAGAGTTTTCTTTTGATGCACCAACTTGGGATCTAGGAAAGAGCATGGTAGCTCACATCACCATGGGATGCATTGGAGAAGTCTACCGCAATGATCTCAAGGATACTATCTACCAGATTTGTGGGCGCCGAGATGAGCATTGGGAGATGATCAGTACCAGGAAGGATAGATCAGTTGCAGCTTTTATCTAGGAGTTAAACCAGCACATTCGACGTCAGGAGAACCAGATGTGCGCCGACATGATAGATCTGAAGAAGGCAAAGACAAGAATCAAGGAACTGGAGGAAGAACTCAAGGCTACACGTGAAGATTATGAAGAGGAAATTGAAGTATTAGTGGAGAAGAATGACGATCTGATCAAGAAGATTGGAATATTTATGGGAGGCCCTACACCAGTAGAAGAAGACGAATAACCCAAGGAGATTCACCCGGAAGACTACATCATCATCGACGACACCGACTCGGATCCATATGATAGTGATGATGACTATGTTGATGAAGCTGGAGCAGATATAATGGAGTCTGCAACCGAAGAATATTTCTAGTAGACCACCAAATTAGTAGTAGTAGTCCACCATGTAAATATAGTAGCCCGAGCACTTTTGCGATAGTTAGATCGATTGTATGCCCTTGTTGATTGATTGAATGAAGTGAATTGTTTGCATATGGGTAGTGTTTTCTCTTTAGACCCCCCTCTATTCTTAAATCTCATCTTTTCTAAACCCTCAGATGCCTCCGAGACATGACCCCGGATTTACCTTCCCACCGGAGCTCACTCAGTTGATCCAGCAGCAGAACACATTGATGCAGTTGCTAGTCCAGAACCAGAATCAGGGGAACAACAACAACAACCCACCGCCACCACCACCTATTGATCATTTAGCCCGTTTTCTTAGGCTGAATCCACCGGTGTTTTCCAGTAGCACCGAGCCGATAGTAGCAGATGATTGGCTCCGTAAGATAGCTAGGGAGTTGACCACAGCAGGATGCACAGATGCGGAAAAGGTGAAGTTTGCCGCGCATCAGCTTGAAGGACCCGCAACATAATGGTAGGAGAATTTCACAGCCACTTTCCCTGTCGACACTGCCACGTGGGACCAGTTTCAGCAGGCTTTTTGTACTGTCCATGTTTCAGCAGGAGCTATGGCCATGAAGAAGCGAGAGTTTCGCAACTTGCGCCAAGGAGGACGGACAGTTGGCCAGTATGTGGAGGAGTTTAGTAAGCTAGCACGTTATGCCCCAGATGACGTTGCTACGGATGCAGCTAAGCAAGAGAAGTTTCTGGAAGGACTGAATGATGAGTTGAGCATGTAGTTGATGGTAGAAACCTTCAACAACTACCAGGAGTTGGTAGATCGTGCTCTCATGATTGAAGGGAAGCATCAGCGGATTGAGAATCGCAAGAGGAACTATGGACAAGGGAAGTACAATTCAGGAGCTCAGCAGAAGCCACGTTTTACCCCTAGACCGGGAGAACATTTTCAGCATACCCATGGAGGAGGTAGCTCGCACAATCACAATGGCACCAAGAATGGTAATGGGAATGGAGGAAGCAACGGCCAGAACCGCACCAATCCATCGACCCCAGCCAAGAGAGACCTGAGCCAAGTCACTTGTTTTAAGTGCCAGAAGACCGGACATTATGCCAATGAATGTCCTAAATCCTAGAATGGAAATGGCAATGGAAGCTCTGGGAAGAAGCCAAACCCTTTCAACAGGGGACAGGTGAACCACGTTAACGTGGAGGAGGTTGAAGAGCAGCCGGATGCAGTAATCGGTAAGTTTTTGGTTAAGTCATCTACTGCACTCGTTCTTTTCGATACTGGTGCATCTCATTCATACATATCAAGGGGATTTGTGGATAAGTATAGTCTACCCACCAAAGTTCTTAGAACACCTATGTTAGTAAGCTCACCAGGAGCGAAGTATATGGCTAGCCAAGGATGTTTTCAAGTGCCATTGAGTATAGGTAGGCATGTGTTTCCCTCGAATTTGATCATTTTGGAATCACAAGGATTGGATGTAATTCTGGGTATGGATTGGCTATCGATGTATGGAGGAAACATCGATTGCGCCAGTAAGTCGATCTTGCTTACCACCCGAGAAGGGAGAAGGATCAAGTATGTATCCCGGCATGTGCCGAAGAGGACTCAAGTAAATTGTCTAATAGGAGTTGTGCAGGAGGAAGTACCAGTAGTGAAGGATTTCCCTGATGTATTTCCAGAAGAGTTGCCAGGCATGCCACCGGATAGAGATATTGAGTTTTTGATTGAGCTTTTGCCAGGCACAGGGCCAATATCAAAGAGACCATATAGGATGCCCGTAAAGGATTTGGTGGAGGTTAAGAAGCAGATTAAGGAGTTACTGGATAAAGGATATATTCGCCCAAGTTCTTCACCTTGGGGATCGCCAGTACTTTTAGTGGAGAAGAAAGATGGATCGTTAAGGATGGTTGTTGATTATCGAGGATTAAATGAAGTAACCATCAAGAACAAATACCCACTACCGATGATCAATGATCTGTTTGATCGATTGCAAGGAGCTAAGGTATTTTCCAAGATCGATCTGCGATCAGGATACCACCAGTTGAAGATTCGAGAACAGGATATACCTAAGACGGCTTTTACCACCAGGTATGGGCTGTACGAGTATACCGTTATGTCGTTTGGTCTGACTAACGCACCTGCATATTTTATGAACATGATGAACAAAGTGTTTATGGAGTTTTTGGATAAGTTTGTCGTAGTGTTCATTGATGATATCCTTGTTTATTCGAAGAATGAGGAGGAGCATAAGGAGCATTTGCGTTTGGTACTTGGTAAGCTCAAAGAACACCAGTTATCTGCCAAGTTTAGCAAATATGAGTTTTGGTTGAAAGAAGTTGGATTTGTCGGAGACATTATATCCAGAGAAGGTATAGCAGTAGATCCCACTAAGGTTGATACCGTGACAAATTGGGAAGCCCCAACAACAGTTGGAGAGATCCGGAGTTTTCTTGGACTCGTAGGATACTACCGGAGATTCATCGAGAATTTCTCAAAGATTGCGAAGCCTATGACGGAGTTGTTGAAAAAGTATACCAAGTTCATATGGACTGAAGAATGGGAGGCTAGTTTCCAGGAGTTAAAGAAACGTTTGGTTACCTCACCAGTATTGATTTTGCCAGATCAGACCAAGGATTATGAGGTGTATTGTGACGCTTCACATCGAGGACTTGGAGCAGTGCTTATGCAGGAAGGAAGAGTGGTTTCCTATGCCTCACGACAGCTTAAGCCGCATGAGTTAAATTATGCTACACATGATTTGGAGTTAGCAGCCGTAGTGCATGCGTTAAAAACTTGGAGACATTTTCTCATTGGAAACCATTGTGAGGTGTACACGGATCACAAGAGTTTGAAGTATATTTTCACGCAGAAGGAGTTGAATCTCAGGGAAAGGAGATGGTTGGAGATCATCAAGGATTATGATATGAAATTGCATTATCACCCCGGAAAGGCTAATGTTGTAGCTGACGCGTTGAGCCATAAAAGCCACGTCAACACACTAATGACGGGAGATTTACCAAGGGAGTTAGCCGAAAATCTTCGAGAGCTATGTTTGGAAATAGTTCCAAGAGGCTATGTAGCAGCATTGGAGATTCAGTCTACTTTGATGGATAAGATCAGAGAAGCTCAAAAGACTGACAAGGAGACTGCTTCTATTAAGGAGAAAATGAGCAAAGGAAAAGCTAAAGGATTTCGTGAGGATGAGCACGATACCTTATGGTTTGAAGACCGTGTTTATGTACCAAATGATTCGGAGATCAGGAAGTTAATTTTACAAGAGGCCCATGATTCACCATATTCGATTCACCCAGGAAATACCAAAATGTATTTGGATTTGAAGGACACCTTCTGGTGGACCGGAATGAAGAAGGATATTGCGGAGTATGTAGCAGTTTGTGATGTATGTCAGAGAGTAAAGGCAGAGCATCAGAAGCCAGCCGGATTGCTACAGCCATTGCCGATACCCGAATGGAAGTGGGATAAGCTAGGCATGGATTTTATTACAGGATTGCCCAGAACACGTTCAGGCTATGACTCGATATGGGTTGTAGTCGATCGTTTGACAAAGGTAGCTCATTTCATTCCAGTAAAGACTACCTATACCAGTGCAAAGTTGGCAAAGATATACATGACCAGAATTGTATGTCTGCATTGAGTTCCAAGGAGCATAGTATTAGATAGAGCAACCCAATTTACCTCAAAGTTCTGGAATCAGTTGCATGAAACTTTGGGTACCAGACTAGAGTTTAGTACAGCGTTCCACCCGCAGACATATGGACAGACCGAGAGAGTCAATCAGATTTTGGAGGATATGCTGAGAGCTTATGCGCTAGATTACAGATCTAGTTGGGACGAGAATTTGCCATATGTAGAGTTCTCTTACAACAACAGTTATCAATCCAGTTTGAAGATGGCCCCTTTCGAAGCCTTGTACGGAAGGAGGTGCAGGACCCCATTGTCTTGGGATGAAGTTGGAGACCGCTAGTTGTTTGGACCGGATCTGATAATGGAGTCTGAACAGAAAGTGAAATTGATTCACGATAGGCTCAAGGTAGCTCAATCCAGGCAGAAGACTTATGTAGATTCTAAACGCAAGGAGACAGTTTATGAAGTCGGAGGCCGAGTTTATCTTCGAGTATCTCCACTTCGAGGAGTTAAGCGCTTTGGAGTTAAGGGAAAGTTAGCGCCACGTTTTGTAGGCCAATACAAATTTTTGGAGCGTATGGGAGAAGTAGCCTATAAGTTGGAATTGCCCGAAGGATTGTCAGGAGTTCACGACGTGTTCCACGGTTCCCAGTTGAAGAAGTGCCACGTAGAGATGGCTGATATACCGCTGAGAGATACAGTGCCATTAGAAGCGATTCAGTTGGACAATGATTTGACCTATGAGGAGAAACCAGTTAAGATTCTAGAGTATGCCAGTCGAGTCACCCGCAACAAGGTTATCAAGTTTTGCAAGGTTCAGTGGAGCCACCACACGGAGGATGAAGCCACCTTGGAACGAGAGGAGGAATTGCTGAAGGACCACCCTCACCTATTTTCTAGCCAACCCGAATCTCGAGGGCGAGATTCATCTTCAGGGGGGTAGGTTTGTAACATCCCAAATTTTCAATTTGGAATGTTATACACTAGATCATCATTGCATATCATATTTTATTTGCATTTTGGTTGATCCTAGAAAATTCTACGCAACTCAATGACCCTTGACGAGAGTTCGGGATTTCGTTATTTTCATATTTGAGTTTTCTCAAATTTTGAAAATAGGATCATTTGATTTATTTATTTTATCTTCAATTATTTCTATTACAAAAATATGAGAGAGGGAATAAAATGACTTCCCCAAAATAAAGAAATATTGATGATTTAATAAAAAATCAAATACAATTTTATTTGGATTTATTTGCTATTTTATTTGAATTTAGGAAAAATGCGCGTTTTTCAAAATTGCTTTAAGGCCCCAAATAAATGTTCATCCTCTGCGGCTTGATTTTAGAAGCCGGGGAAAATTTATTTCAGGATTTTTGGAGTCCGTTTAGTTTTCCTTTTGTTTTTTTTTGAGCATAATTATTTTTAAAAAAAAGAGAGAGTCCGAACCGACCTTGGGCCGTAACCGGCCAGGATTCCGCCTGGCCGGGCCCTTTATATAGCGCCCCGAGGCCCAAGGCCAGCCCAAGTCGCGGCCGCCCCCGAACCCTAACCCTAGGCGGCCTCCGCCCCGCCCCACCGCTCTGCCCCGCCACCCCGCCCCGCCGCCGCCGGACCGGCGCCGCCGCCGTCGGACCGCCGCCGCCGCTGGAGGTAGTTTTTTCGCCGCTGTTTTTTTAGAAAACCGATCGGTTTTCCGTCGGTTTTGTTCGGTTTTTTTAGTTTCGGTTTTTTAATAGATCGGTTTTTCCGGTTTATTTAATTAGCGAGCGTTCGTCCGTTCGTTCGTTTCAATGAACGTTTGTCGTTTTTCTTTTTCACGGATTAAATCCGCGATTTTTCAGATCGCGATTCCTGATCCGATTTTTGTTTTAGTCTAACTTTTCACTCGTTTAGCGGAATCAGGCGATTCAAGCGCCTGGAGTTTCATCTCGAAACCCTCTTTCCGTTTAACCAACTCAAACAAGTTTTTTCCACTATAACAATTGCCCTAGATCCAGAATAGTAAATGAAGCCTGTTTCTTTTGCCGTTTGTCTTTCGTTGCTTCATTCGATTTGATTTCTTTTCCCAACTGGAGTTCTTAAGTTGAACTTTCTGGTTAGATCTTTTATTCGAGTTTTACCTATGCACTAGTTGAGTACTTATTGTATGCTTGTTTGTTTGCGATAGAGTACCCGGAGTGCGCCGCTTGCCACTTCGAATCACTAGGTTTTGCGGATCATCAGCAAGGCAAGTAACACTTTGATCATACCTCCTACTACCCAGTTTTATTGCATTAGATCAATCCTCACACATTGCATGATTAGGATCTAATTAAATTGTGGGCTTGGGAAGTAGTTGAGGTAGTACCTATTACCTGTTATTATCAAACCTTTGGGAGTTACTTCTACGTTTGCTTATTGTGCCATGCTATGCTAGTAGACGTGGATTGGGTGAGTGTATCCATGACAGATGTGAGATTGTTAAATTAATGGTTTATCTAAGGTGGCAACTTAAATACACATCTGGGTGGATTGAGGCACCTGAGTATTCCAGCGATTGCCTGTTTTTCTTTTGGACTGCCACCCAGGCTCAAAGGGATCATGAGATTATTCATGCTAGAAACTTCCGTGTGCAGCCACAAGCTACTATGGGCTCTAGCATAGTTGATTAAGTTGTGAGAACTCTTACAGTGGTAGACTAGCAGATGTAGGGGAAAGTAGGTGTAACGGTCTACCCGATCGAAGGTGCTAGCGCTTCTGAAAGACTATGTCTCGGTCATCCGTTTCTCAAACACCATGTAGTGCGAGAAACCAAACGGAGGCGATCGAGTCTTGTGGGGAAAAGTGCGCAAACCTCTGTAGAGTGTATAAACTAATCATGATTAGCCGTGTCCCCGGTTATGGACATCTTGAGTATCTAGTACTTGGATTATCATGTGAATCTCATCATGTTACTCTAAAATTAATTTTGTTGGGTTATGTTTAATGATGATGCTTAATTGGGATTGAGAATGTTGTCAACCATTCTCAATGTTTAACAACTACCATGATAGTTAAATAAAATTTATTCCTTTGCAGTAGGGAAAAATTGGCTTTACGCAAAACTTTAACCATAGAGCTTTCCACCAGCCAAATATGCATATAGAATAGCCTATTTCATTCCATTACTCTCTATGTGTTACTTTGCCAGCATATTCCATGTGCTGACACGTTTCGGGCTGCAATGTTAATGTTGCAGACTTTTCAGACGATGATTAAGGTGCTTTTAGGTCGTGGTTCTATACTCAGTGATGCCGTTGGAGTTGATGGACTCACTTATCTTCCGAGCCTTCCGCTGTTATCGTTATTAGATGGCCTTAAGCCATATTTATTGTAATAAGTTCTCTTTTGAGAAACTCGATGTAATAAGTGTGTGATTGATACTCTGTTATAAATCCTTCAAGTACTGTGTGTTGTCAGCATTACTGATCCAGGGATGACACCTGAGCACAGAGATTGGACCCTTTGAGGTCTGGTCGCTACAAATAATCAGGATAAAGACCGGTACCAACCTGTGTGAGGTAGCATATCAATTACTATTTCCTTTGACTGGAAGCCGTGATAAGCCAAGCGATTGACATCAAAGGAAGAAAGCATGCGGAGTTTAGCGACTGACAGGAAAGGACGGAAGCTGTCGAGGCAATGAAGCACCCAAAGTTTTTGTGCAGTTCCACCAAAATCGAGCATCCCTGTTGGCACATATATTGAGAGAGTGAGATTACTGTAATAGTGGGACTAGTTTATGAAACATACACCAACAAATAGAAGCATCCTCATTATCTTAATGGGTAAAGTTAGCAACATAGTAGTCTTGCTTAAAGAGAGGTATTAGTTTATTTAATAAGTGCCAATTAGCTCAACTCAACACTCAAAGCATTGCCATTTATCATAGGTTGCAAAACTTTAACGTGCAAAGATAAATGAGTTTCTCATGACAGTAGCACAATACAAATAGGGATGACAACAAACTAATATGGATGAAGGCCTTAGGACCGTACCAACCTGAGAAAAAAGCTTATTCATGTAGTCCCATAAGAGATGATAAAGCACTCACTGGAATCACACAATAGTATATATTTTTGTGCACTTCAAATGTATGGTTGAAATCACTCTTGTTTACCAATGCTGAGATTATATCGAAAGATTATCAAGAACTTCCAGCAGAGTTAATGCGCTGGCTAGGATATAGTTCATTGTATTGTCTTGTGTAGTTCCATTTAATGTACGATTGGCACAACATGATCCCTGTTTGCACAAGTAGGAAAAAGGTGAAACCTTCATTAGCTTAGTGAGAAAGGATAGGAACACATTAGCATATTACTCAACCAGTAGCATCAAATTCATGATGGACAATACGCAAAACATTGCCTCATTGAATCAATGGCAATAAATTGACATGCAAAACAATAGCACTATTATGTCATGACACTAATAATATTCCCTCCCTGCTCCACCACATGATTCACCTCCATAGCCAAACATACACACGTACATGATTCAGCATAGGGTCCTACTAAAGATTTGTTTAACTCCAACAGGAAAATTAGGCAGTAATAAATTAGTGGTACTTAAGTACTCCTAATTAATTAAGTGAGACAGCAGAGTGGAAGGGCTCCCTGGAGGATCGTCTCACATGTAAGGTAGTCGTTGCCGGAGCCCTTGAATGGCCTCGACTGAGGCCTCTGGCTTCAGCAAGATCGCCTTTGGCACTGTTTCTTCTTCTTCTTCTTCTTCCTCTTCATGCTCTATTTCTTTTTCTCCTCACTAGTTGGTGAAACCAAGTACATGATTGGCCTTCTAATTCAGAATTGGTTTTGTCAGTGAGGGAGTACAAGTGTACTAGTAAAAAACAACATTATTTTCTCATGACAGTCGGAAAATAGAGATGAACACATGCATTAAATATCATTCTTACCTAAAGGAAGGTTATGGCACCAATATGGATGATGAGGATTGGAACACAGATCTCCCTTTGTGCAGTTCCACCAAAATGAACCAACTGTTCCATTCTGACATTCCAGTTAAACAACACAAAAGTCACTTCTTTTAAGAAGAGTTTTGTGAAGTGCACCAAAAGGTCACAACAGCAACTAGGTGAATTGGATATCCCTGTTTGCACAAAAAGGCACAGAGGAAACAGTCAGAGTCTCAAACAATTACAGGCAAAAACATTTGGCTAAACTTGTCATGGCTTATAACAGTGGGTGCACCAGCAGTCCAGCACCATGTACGTAAACAGGGGCATAAAGTGGTGATTCATAGTTTGTTGCCCCGAGAAACAAACATCCAAGAAACATATCTGGGTTGGTCCCATTTTTGTTCACTCTAGCCACCTACTCCTATGTGTGGATAGCAAATCTAGTCCTGGTCATACCACTGTGTACAGCGTTACCCCTATATTTCCCTTTTCGACCAAGAGACCGGTTGGATGACCAGTCTGTACTACTTTCACCCCCTTTCCTTCCTGTTTGTACCAAGTCCGATGTACATACTAAATTCCCCCACCCCACTTTATTTCTTGTTTGAACCAAGTACTACAAGATTCGACTCCATGAAGTAGCTTTACCTCTAACAATAGAAGAAAAAAATGTGACGTTGGACCATCCGATCGAGAGTGGCTGAGAGGTAGAAAATGATGCACATGCAGCGACGTAGCGAGCTAGGGAAGTAGAGCTAAGGCGGTTTTGAACGAAGATATACCTGAAGGTCATCGGGATGTGGATAGGTGGGCGGCGGGAGGCCGGATCCGCCCACATGCAACGACGAAGGGATCGGAGGACCTCCCGCGCCGGCGCTCGGCCAGAGATAACAATGCGGCCGGCAGTGGGTCTCCTCCCTCACTGTCGACGATGGCCTAAACGCTGCCCCTCCTCCCCTTCACCGGTGGAGGGGGATACATCCGGATCTGTAACCAGCGGTGAGGATAGAAAGCCAGTGTTTTTTGAAGGGAGAAAGACAGTGTTACTACCCCTATCTTGTTTAAATCTGGAGAGGATGAGAGTGTGTGAATAGAGAAACCCTAGCAAGCAAGCGTGGAGGCTCGGACCTATATATACGTAGTGAGCAACCCTAGCAAGCAAGCAACCCCTATCTTCGTCAACTCGTACAAGACCGAGAAATTTGATTACTACAACGCCCTCTCCCTCGCGGACTGAGCTTCGGTGCCTTAACTGCACCTGCCTTTGGCTGCATGACAGGAGGGCCAACCACCTGTTGGGCCCACCTGTCATGGACGCAAAGGCAGGAGCAGTAAGTTGAAGCTTTCGCTATCCCTCCCGCACGAGGTGGACGGACATGCAACAGTGGATTCGATACTATAGAAGTAGGAGTAACATCATTATTGTTTGTCTTCTCGAGGAGGCGAAGAGCCAAGCGCAACCCGAACATGGCAGTTGCGAACGCTCGCGTGGTGCGGTTCCTTGGAGTACTAGCCAGGCTCTTGCATGAGACAAAATTGCTATTGTTTAACAATTAAACTCCATTATCCATTGGTTGATACTCATTCTGCATAGGTCCACGCGCTTAGCATCGTTTCCTCGTGGGGTCACCAATGTCTATTTGCTAATTAATAGCATTGCATGCAATGAACTAGCCATTACAAGTCATTAAAAGCATGCACACCTCTCATCTCTTATTGGTTGATATGTCAAGAAACAAGAAACAAGGTAGAAGTTAATGCACCGCGCCTAAGTGTTTTGGGACTATTTGGTTTTCGTAAGATGACTTACACACCTAGACGGAGGGAGTAGTATAGCCCTGTAAACTGGAAAGGAGTATTTGCCTTTCTAGAGATTTCAACAAGTGACTAGACTACACCGTGTGCAGTACTCCCTCCCTTCCGGTTTATAGGGTCAAATCTCAAATCTCATGAACCAAGACATTTTGCGATTGGAGGAATGTATCTCGTACTTTACAAAACTACCGTAATTAAACTCATGCATTAATTACGTAGTTCTCTTGTTTTCCTCTCCGCCTTGGTCGCGGTGCACAATATTGAGCACTCCTATATGACTAGCCGCTCTATCTACATGCGGGACATTTCAAAGAATCCGGGCCCGCGTGCCATCCACCAAATCACAGCGAGGTGCTACAGTCGAGACTCACCTGTAACCCCGGTGTGGCCGTCATGACCCATCATATCACAAACCCCACACCTTTACCAGCAGTGGTAAGGTGGCCTCCAAGTTGGACTAGACGAAGCAACCATCATTTCACTGAAATGCTCGTTCAAGCCCTTTCTTCCCTTTCTTGAAGAAAACCTCACTCCAGGCTACTCACTTCTGCCATTTTTCTTCTGTACCGACGAAGGAAAGGTGGGCAAATCAGTTATGCTGCTATATTTTCATTCTAAGAATCTTCTTTTTGCGAAGCACCGACCGATTCTCACATCCTATTCTTTTTTTGTTTTCATTGCGATTGTGGTTTCCTTTCGATTGCTTTTTGTTTGTCAGTTCATTGATGGATCCTGGAGCACTAGGCAAAGAGTTGCCAGCGGACAACCCACTAGAGACAGCGATCTCCAGGAAGCAAGCACCGACCAACGAGTTGACCATGTTGGCGGGCCAACCCATGGAGACGAAGAACTCCAAGAAACAAGCATTGGCGAAAGAGTTGAGGACGTTGGCGGACGAACTCCTCAAAGGAAGTTGGAAGAACAGCAAGGGCCCCACCATGCCTACCCCAGGAACTCTGATTGCCACCTATGTGAGGCTTGAGACCGAGTTTGAGGAGATAGTCGCCGTTGAGAAGCAGTATTCCCCTGGCAAGGTGATGGCCCCCATCGAGGACGAGGAGATGGCCCCCGGAGGGATGAGATCCCCCGGTGAGCTGCACAAGGTAAAAAATAATGGCTTATTACCATAGTTGTGGTTTTTGATTATTTGCAATGTGCTTGCTAATATGTTAGGGTTGTGCAGGTGCCGATGGACGTCCTTGATGATTCCGATGTCGTGGCCCGTCCTGTTGGCATCGCCCCGGAGATCGATTCTGATGCCGCTGTCCATCCTGTGGACATCGCCCCAGAGATCGATTCTGATGTCGCGGTCAGTCCTGCGGACATCGCCCCAGAAATCGATTCCCATGCCGCTGTCCGTGCTGTGGTCATTGCCCGAGAGATCTATGACAAGAAATAGTTGGTCGTGCTAATCCTTCAGGGTAGTTTGCATTGCCCTGTGTTTACTTACCAGAATGATGTGTGTTATCAAACCATCTTAGGGCTAGTGCACTGTCTTGTGTGGGCGGATCTTGCTACTTTTGTTTGATAGTGAATCATGCGATGAATCATGCGAACCCTCTCCGAGTTATGGAAACAAATGTGTCCTCACCAGCTTTTGATGTAATATATGGCATGATTAGATGTAAGTTTGAACTGTTTATCATATCAGCAGGGCTTGTTTGATGATTCTTGGTGTTAGTAGGATAGCTACTGTGCGAGCTATAGTACTTGCAAAACACTCACCAAAGAGAAACGTTGGGGCTGATGAGCTCGTGGTACGCTTATACTTATCCCTCGTCGATCGACCACTAGCCCTAGCTCCTAAAATTGTAGGCTTAGTGATCGATGACCTAGGCGGGCTAGTTTGGCCTAGTGGGTTTCAGTGATATGACGTGCAACACAAAATCATAGCAGTGCAGAGACGTACTCCCTCCGTTCGAAAATAGATGACCTAGGCGGGCTAGTTTGTCCTAGTGGGTTTCAGTGATATGACGTGGTACAATGCCGTCCAGTCTTCGCATGTGGTAGCAGTATTGCGGGTACAGTAAGTTTTCTTGAAGAAGCGGAATTCAACGAAGTCATGATGGTTCCTTCGCCCGAACAACTTACAGTGGGAAAGGTTGGGCCTGCGATACGACCGGGGTAGACCAGGATAATTTTGTGCATGGCAGGTGGACCAGGATGGTCGATGTCCCACATGTCGGCGAATGAAAGTATTCTTTCTGATATAGAGGACGAGCAACGAGTATTCATTGTTTATTTTTGATGAAAGCTATTGTCTCCACTGTTACGATGGAGGAGTGTGAAACACGGCAACCCAGTGAACTTGCACATGCACCACTCCCTCCTTCCTCATGTAATGCCCAGGTTATAGCTTTTTCTCACTTTCTCTCTATCTATTTCCTCTCAAATGTTTTTTTACCTTTTTTAAGACACAATTGTTTTTAATGCCTTTTTTTAGAATTATTTTTTATACCTAGGAGCACGTGTAGAGACGGGCTCTTGCAGAGCCCACTCCTTGACTTTGTCAATGCCTCTCTCTCCTCCACATAAGGAGTACCACTTGCTATGCATGCATGCGGCGGGCAGCTGGCGTCTTGAGGGGCCAGGGCGGTGAGAGCAGGCTCCGGAAGCGGTCCGGACTCTAGCATAATTTTGGTTTTTACAGTATTTCTTTCTCCATTGACAGGTAGGCCCGCGTAGATAGATATAGAACACAAGATGATGAGGCGCATGCGGACTGTTTGACTGGTCAACCAGACAAATACGGAGCTATACGCTGAGCCAGTGACCGTATATTCACCATATCTCGTATACAATGATCAAATTGAGCTATCAAGACAAGTTCGATGACCGCCAATGCATTTTACTCGGTAATAAATGACCAGGATTGAAGGGGAATCCAAATTTTCTTCGTCTTCTGTCCTTGAGCTCTTGACAAACCAATGCACTATACGGTTGTCCGGCCACTCCATCCCAGAGCTCTCACCAAGCGTCGTTCATGCCACTGCGCCGCACACTAACCGGTAAGGCAGCGATGGCATCCCGCCGCGCCGAGTTCCTCACCACCCACGACCACACACAAAATGGTAGGGAAGCGATGGCATCCCTCCGTGTCGAGTTCATCGCCGCTCGCGACCTCACAACTATGTGGGAGGAATTTGAAGATGCCAAGGCCGAATGGGCGATAGAGCAAGAGGCTGCCAAAGCCGCATAGAGGGAGCGGAAAAGTCAGAAAGCACTCAAGAAAAGAGAGGCCTGGCCCCGCAACAAAGAAAAGGACGCACGCGCTGCTGCAGATAGGTCGGCGGAGATCCAAGCACGGTGGGATGTCGCTGACAAAGCCAGGAAGGAGAACGATGGCGTATGGCCAGCATGTGAGAAGTAGTAGTACTATTAGTTAGTGTGTGTGTGTCTGAGTACGAGCATGTACCAGTACTACTAGTTACTACTGTAGTTTTTAGAGAAAATTACAAGTACATTAGCCTAGACTAAATGGAAAAATTCCTATCCTAAGCATCAAATGGCATCTCTTTCTCTATAGGAATTGAGATGCATGTCATCTCACTTCCTATGATTTTCATATTCCTATCCTATGAACGACAGGAGGCCTTTGTTGGAGTAACTACTGTAGCTAGCAGTACTGCTGGTACAGTAGTTTTCTTCAAGAAGCGGAATTCAACGAAGTCATGATGGTTCCTTCGTCCAAGCAACTTCAAAGTGGGAAGTGGGCCTGTGATTTGACGGCTCATTAGTCATTGTTACTGCGGCGCGACAACCTAGGTGACTCCGTTGGAGTTCTGCGTGCATGGCAAGTGGACCAGGATGGTCGACGTCCCACATGTTGGCGAACGGAAGTATTCTTTTCGATATCGAGGAGCAAGGAAACCGCGTGGTATAGTATCGCTGCTGATTGGTTCACAAAAAATAGTATCACTGCCAATTTATAATTATTTTTTATTTCTGATGAATGCTGGCGTTTCAACTCTTACGACCAAGGGTGCCAAACATGACATGTGCTGGATGTCCCACACGTCAGCGAAAGGAGTGGGACATGAACAATGTGGTAGAGCCCAGCGTAAAAAAACAGCATGGTAGAGCGTCTCCACTTCTTCCACTTCTGGGTCGGAGACCACACGTAGTAGTACTTAGTGGTATGAACGATACAAAGTGCGACCTGGAGACAAAGACATGTTTAGTTGGAAGGTCTCGGGGCACATACACGTAAACAAATATAAAAGTTAGTATGTGCCTCCAACTAATATAGTAGTAGTAGAGTACTTAGGCACGTACTCCATAACATCACCGTGCATTGCACGTACAACATTTAGTGGTAGTACGTAGTAAGAGACAAATGCCGCCCAAGAGTTCCCTTCTCGACCTACTTTTGGGTGTTTGGTAGAGTGTATGGAGGGTGCATGAGTCCACACTAGTTTAGCACAAATACACTAGAAGCATGCATGAAGAGAGCATGCATGAAGAGGGGTGTTGAGTTGAGCATGCATGAAGAGGGAACAACTGTATGCTGAGACGAGCCTATATGCCACACATGTTCATACCATTTGTGCCTTTCTACTTCACTTACTACGCTACATTACTCAGGTTCGTACGTCCACTCCTGGGTACATGTTCGTCTTGTAGTTCCAGTCCCACGTATTCTTCATATAGATGGAACGATCCTTGCATAACACGTGCACCTTGATGCTAGATGTCTCGCGTGTTGGCAAAAGGATGAACAAAGCTCACGTAAAAAATAGAGTGGAAGAACATAGATTCCGGACGACCGAGAAGGAGCAAGGAACCTCGTGGTGGAGCATCTGCACTCATAATATTTAATATTATTCAGCGATATAAAATTAACCAATCATCTCCACAGTGGACTGGAATAGTACGAAACACGGCAGCCCAGTGTAGTATCATACTAGTACATGGCTAACCCACGCTATCACCATATTTCTTGGCTTCCGTGCGACACCTATCTCTAGTAATCCAGCAGCCTGTATCGCTTCTCCGTCCTCGTCTCTATCAAAGTGGGGCGGGCTGGCGTTTCTGCCCTCTATTGAGGTCGATTAACTATCACATGTTAGAGACATGCCAAGAGCATTCTAAAAAAATTCCTTTCACGTTCCGTTTTCAAAAACAAAAAAATCCTTTCACGTACGAATTTGCCTGTATGCTTTAAGCAACTTGCATGTCCTATACTGCTCCTATTTGATACTCTAACTTAGTTAGAGGTTAGACTAACTCATGACTAACCCTGAACTAACTGTAGCCAAAGAGGTGTTTGGGTGACAGGGTTAGATTGACAATAAATGCACTTCATGGAGAGAGAAAAGTGATTTTTCAGTGGTCCCAATGAGAACTATCTCCAGTTAGCACCTCTTGGCTGGGATAGTTTTTTTTGGTGGGTTCGGTGCAACTTGCTCCAATTTAAACCCTCATGCTTGGATAGTTTAGGGCTATTTGAGCCCCAACTAGCTCAAACTAACTCTAACCCATGGATCCAAACAGGGCCTATGGCCAGTCTCGACGCGGAGCAGTCGCGTGCACCGGGAAGCGGTGCTCTCTCGGCCGTCGCGCCACTTCATAGCCGGCGCCAGTGAGAGGTTGCCTCCGCTCTGGCCGGGCATTAATGTGGTACTGATGCTCTAGGGAGACACTGACCGTTTCATGCGGGAAGCGCGCGCTGACAAGGGAGTATAGGTTTTGAACCGTTTCAGGTGTAGTATTGGTAGTTTGCAAAACTACTCAATTATTGCACTCAGTTTCCTAAGAAATTTTGGTAAAAACATTACTCCACAGCCCACTTCCCTTCTCCTTCCTCTTCCACCGCCCGCGCACGTCCGCGGGAAGCGACCGGTCAACCCTTATATAGGAGTGCTAGCACAAAAAGATGCATGCATGACCACTAAAATTTCCATATTAAAGCGCCGATCCAGCGGGAGTATGGCGTATGTTGTTACCTTCGGCCGGCCCATGGCTACCGGGCGACGATGACCAGAGAAGAGGCAGCAGGAGAGGAATGAATGCAACTACTGTCTGGGTTCGCCTTCTGGCTTAAATAAATGCGCAGCATCACGTGTACCCGCCGGTGCACAAATTGTAACATACGTGTCTGCTTAAGTGGGCGTCACGTAACTGGTGTGTGTGTGTGAGAGATTCTGAGAGACAGAGTGCGTGTGTGCGACTCTACTCTTCGGACATGTACTCAACCTTTTGCATCAGGATATAAGTATAATGGTATTTACTTTAGCTAGTGATTTATGTGGTCATGTTAACGTGGTTGTGTCAAAAAAATGTCACTTCCTGCTCGTGATTTGCGTTATATAATTACAAGCAAGATTCTCGTGCATTGCACGGAACATCAATATGCATTTTTTTACAGAACACCTGTTGTGATTGACCCATGCAGGAGTAATCCCGTGTGTAAAAACTAATGATATCTCAAGAATTTTATCGGAAAACTGGTATCTCGAGAATGTCATCGAAAAAAAATGAAAGATGAGAGATAAGGCGAGGAGGAGTGGAGAGTGGTGGTGACTGGTGGTCGGAATTGGCGGAGGCATGGGGATGGACGGCGCCGGCAGGCGGCAGTGGCCACGATGCATGCTAGATTGTTCCAGAGACTTATTCCTTTTTTAATTGCTGAGCAATGAGGTTGCTAGAGATAATGATGTGGAGAGAGGTGCCCGTATCTTTTGTAAAATTATCATAGTTTGCTTTCTATCCTCAGATATAGATCATACGGTCTGTATTACAAGATGGCAGGCACACCATCACCACCAACTCGTTTTTTATAATGGTACAGATGATAAGTTTGCTGACTACTAAAGTAAAGTGGAATTTTTCCATGTTATGCAAGTAAGTAAAGGTGATTGTTTATCATACGGGTAAGGTTGGATGAAGGGTGGTAGGAACAAATGCTCTGCCTAGAGCATGTGTGTGTGAGATGGAGTCTTAGTGTGTGTGTGGGTGTGTGTGTGTGAGAGAGAGAGAGAGAGGAGAGAGAGATGGAGTCTTAGTTTGTGTGTGTGTGAGAGAGAGGGAGAGAGATGGAGTCTTAGTGTGTGTGTGGGGGGGGGGGGCGTGCGTGCTTGCGTGTGTGTGTTTGTGTGTGTGTGAGAGAGAGATGGAGTCTTAGTGTGTGTGTGTTGGGGAGGGTGCGTGTGTGTGTGTGTCGCGGGGTCCTCTGCGGCGGATGTAATTTAAGTGTGCATGGCTTTCATCATAGAGAGGTGATGTGTATGGCAGAGGCCACCAACGATGGGGTGCGAGAGAGAAAATGCCCATAGAGAGGGAAGAGAAGGTGTGTGCGCGTGAGAGGAGTCGACTTCGAGAGAACGTGTTTGTTCGAGAGACACCGAGGAAGACTACTATATATCGATGGTGCATGTAGGCGGGAATTAAACTAAGGGATGGTCTTATTGGTTTCGGGGATATAGGGGAAGAGTGAGAGGCGGGGGGGGGGGGGGGGGGGGGGGGGGGGGGGGGGTAGCTAGAAGGAGATTGTTAAGTGTGAGTTTGTGTTTTACCCATCCATGCGGAAGTTATGTGCACAAAAGAGGAGAACGATTCAATGTGGCGTTAGGATTGAGGGTAATTAACTACATATGGAGACATAGAGACCTTGAACGTGCATGTGTGAGAGGTATACATGTATACATGGGATGTGTGTGTGCGCGCGCGCATGATCGAGATAAAAGAAAGAAGACATAAGTCATAAGATCAACGACATGGGAGAGACGGATCGGTATGACAATATGCATGCATGTGAGAATGCATGGAAGAAGTCCCGGCAATTGAGCATATGTTTTTGTCTTTAAGAGATAGTGGCGTGGGCTGGAGCATGCATCTATGGCGAGCAGAGGGAGTGAGGCGCAACGATTGTGCAAAAGAGACCAACCTATAAATGCATATGTATGGAGAGACATATATAGTGTGGGTGATAGGAAGCAAGACTCCGTACGAGAAAGAAATGTTGACGGAGAAACTACAGATAGATACAGAGATGGAGATGCTAGCTAGAGGGACATCCGCTAGTTTGGGTGTTGGAGATGACCATCGGGTGGTTAAAAGGGTGAAGTTATATATGTGTGTGAGAGGGCACTTGACTGCATGTAGAGAGAAACATATGTAGTGTGCGTGATAGGAATCAAGAGTGAGGGCGAGAAAGAAGGTTGATGGAGAAATAGATAAATAGAAAGATAAAGATGCTAGCTAGTGTGCGTTAGAGATAGGAGTCGAGTGGATCAGAAGGCTGGGTTATGTGTGTGGGTGTGAGATAGATAGAGAGAGGGTGCGTGTGAGTCACATACAAACAGATATCAGAGAGAAATGAGATCCAAAGAGACGGAGTTTTGTGTCTGCGAGAGAGAAAGATATTTCACAATGAGAGTGATAGCTAGAGAGACATACGAGGGAACGCAAGATATCTCTAGGGAGAGAGGGTGTGTGTGAGCGACATACAAGAGAACAATGGAGAAATATGAGACCCTGGGAGACAGAGTTTGTGTTTGTGTGTGAGAAAGATATATTGAAGAGGAAGAGTCATAGGTTCTCATATGTAAGGAGCGAAAGACATCTTTGTATGAGGGGTGTGCGAGTGGCACACATGGGAATAGTAGAGAGAAATGAGACCCCGGGAGACAAAGTTTTGTGTTTGTGTGAGAGAAAGAGATTCCACATGGAGAATCATAGTTAGAGACACATAGCAGGGAGCGAGATATACTTAGAGAGAGATAGAGTGATGAAGGTCAAGGGAGAGAGTACCGTCAGTGTGTTACGAAGATAAAAGATCATTGTCGACATACAGGTAGCACGAGAGATACCTGAGA
Source organism: Triticum urartu (assembly GCF_003073215.2). NCBI lineage: Eukaryota > Viridiplantae > Streptophyta > Magnoliopsida > Poales > Poaceae > Triticum > Triticum urartu. Next base: position 167,492,685 of record NC_053025.1, read on the forward strand.
GACGATGAACGAGTATAGGTCTAGAGAGATAGTCCTATATAAGCATGAGTGATAGCTATATGAGACGAATATCTGGATTAAAGGGGATTCAAATATTTAAACTGGAGATCACGACATCGATAATATCATAACACAAATTGGTGTATCAAACATGCATATTCATTTGAATTTGGGCACACATGTAATGTTATATAGTTTATCAATATTGGTGATCCATAGATTCTTCAATTACAAACAATGCATGGTTTATATGCAACTAATGTCTAAACGGGATTACACTATATGTTGCGTGTGTGAAACACATTATACATGTTTGAGAAGTAAAAGAAACCCGCATGAAACACACATTAATTGGAGACAGTTAGCGAGAAATGCATACATTGGATTTCAACATAAAGTGGTTTCAAATATTTGAAAATCCAAATTGATGGATACAACCTTATGAATCTAAGATCATGCCATTTGTAAACCATATTTATGTATAAATGGTGTTGTGCTTTTGAAAGTATATATAAAAAATGATGTATATAGAATGTAATTCCAATTGAAAATGGATCCCGCCCAAAAAAATAGAATACAAATGGGATTCGAATTGAGTTGGTACGGTAAATGTGCACTCTGCAAAATTTGAACAAAGGGGGGAAAGTCGCAGTAACCGCCGCCCGAAACCAAAATCTGCGAGATGGAAATCACTACTGCCTATCCTTGCCACACAAAGCCTATATGCTGGATTTCTATAGGTTTCGATAGGGGTAGGTTTGTAATTTCACCCAAACATGACGTAACCGCCTCTCACCCAGATTCATACACGGTGGGCACCAAAACATAGTGTGTCCTCGGCCGAAATCGACTCCCTCCCCGATTCATATTCATACACGGTGGGTGCCAAAAACAAACTCTCGTCGGCAAATATTCGGTGTATGCGAGATTACCGTCCTATCCCCAACCGACTAGTGTTGCTGTGATGTGGTAGAAATTTGAAACAGGGGCTAAGTTTGTAAATTTCCTCGCATTTGAGACAAGCGCGCCCTGAATACATGGTTCCCCCTTCCTCTCTACCTCCCTTTTCCCCATTCGTACTCCGTGGGCGCCAAAACACCCTCTCCACCCCACCCTCCTCCGTCCGCCGCCGTCCGCCACCCCATCCACCGCCGTCCTCCTCCACCATGCCGGAGCTGATACCCCGACGGCGCCATCCATTACAAGAGATCGACCTCTCTCATCCACGGCTTCGGACCGGGATCCTTGCACCCTGTCCTCTCGCTTCATCCCCGCCGTCGTCCACCTTGTCGGTGCCGCTCCTACGACCGTCTCGTCCACCGCACCCTGCCGCCACCGTCTACCCTCCTAGATCTACTTCCACGCCGCCGACAGCCATCGCTACCGCAACATCGTCAAATTCTCAGTAGATGCGTACACGGCGCCGCACCAGAGGCGGTACTCTTTCGTATCTGCTCAACTTATTTATCGCAGCAAGAAAATAGATCGCCACTGCTTTACTCTGATATCTTGTCTTGGTTGCGAAGTTGCCTTTGTCCGGTTTGCATCTTCAGATCCGCCATGGCACGCTTAACACCATACTCACAATGCTTATGGTTTTCCCCTTTTATATTCCACAATAGCTAAATCACAGTAGACTAAATTTCAAAATTGGATCAGTCGATTTTTCAGAGCTCGCCGGAGTTCGCCGGTGCGATCGAAGGGGCTCGGGTGGGGACTGTGGTTGTGGGGGGTGGTGGTGGGGCCTCGTCGAATGAAGAAAACTCGACAGGGGGGGGGGCGGGGGGGGGGTGGCGGAGGAACACAGGCGGTGGGGCCGGTGGTTCGGCCGGTGGCCCGTGCGTTGTTCTGTATGGGAAGCACAGTATGTTCCTTGTCAGGAAGGGGAGCAGGGTCATCTGCAGTCAACAACTGATAGAGCTAGCCTGTATGTGATCGATAGGCTTTCAATTACTAGCGGCAATAAAACACCGTAATTTCTAGCCAGTTCCACTTTCCTAATCTATATATCCTGGTTATGGTGTACCCCTGTTATGTACACTATGGGGCTGTTTGGTTTGTGACTAACTTTGCCAAAGATTGCCAAACCTAAGGTTAGGCAAGTTTGACCAACTTAGGTGAGTGTTTGGTTCAAGCCATCTTAGGCAAGCCACACTTGGACCCCACATGGCATACACACAAAAAGTGTGGCAAGATTCCCTTAGGCTTGCCAACTTGTGGCTCTCATTTTGATGAACTAACCTTAGTCAAGTTTGGCAAAAATGTGTGGCAAAGTGTGGCAATGCTAGTCCTAAAACCAAACTGCCCCTATGATCTGCCTAGTTGCTGTGTGCTCTTGTTATCATGGTTTGGCAATAAACTCTCTATACAGTATATTATGAACCTATCATTTGCCAGCTATCCTTACTTCTGGAGCCTATTTTTTGTGTACTTGTGCCAGATTATATAAATGCACGCACCATATTACAACACACATGAGCTCTCTCATCAGAATCCAGTGATAGCACACAAGTGTTTACAGGGGCGCCCCTATATTAGAATATCATCTGCATTACAAAGATAATCTCACAACTATTTATGTTTTCATGGTTCTCAGATATTATACGCAATTACAGTGAATATCAGGATCCGTGCATCAGAAGAATATTGTGGAACATTGCAATGACTTACAAAATTGGCAGCAAGGCATTGAGTGCCATTCTGGAAGCAATGAAACCCGTACGCTCCCCACCCGTTGATTCTTGTTTAGAATATCATCCTAATGACTATTCTAACCTTGAGGAGTCAAAGGCAGATGGACTGTCCTGTTCACCCATCAAGGTGCCTGTTCTAATTTGGCAAGGTTTTATTGATTGTGCGTATCTTGCATATGTTGTCTTGCATTTCTTCTACTTTGTTGCATCGCCATCTGCTTAGTTTACTCATCATATATGTCGAGATGCCATGCCCATCCATTATCAATACATATTCCATTTGTCATCATACCATGTTTTTCCACTCAAATGCTGTTCTTGTGCATCAGACATCAAAAAGGAAGAGGGTGATTGCTGAACCTGAAGGAGCACCAGCAAAGTCCTTGAAAAACGTGGTGGTGCCGGAGAAATCAGACATCACCCCACTTATATTGGCTGTACAACCAGTGACACAAAACGTAGGACCGACTCCAGCAGACTGTACCCATACTTCATTGGCCACACCACTAGCCCCACCACACAGGACCTGCACTCCAACAAAAGGTATACCGATTTCATTTGCCATAGCACCAGCTGTACCACAGAAAAATCCCACTCCAGCAAAAAGTACGGCAAGTCCACCGGCCGAAGACATATCCCAACTGCAGAGACGGCCAATTCCTGCAGATTGGAACCCCATTCCATTTATTCCCAGTTTAAAAGACAATGATTTCAATGTTGTTAGGGACTACGTGCATATATTCCCATCATGGGAAGATTATTTTGAAGACAAACACCATTTTCACATCTTCCTGTCCAACTTACGTGTAAGTGCTATTATTCATGGTTATTATTTTCCTGTTTTCTTCTGATTGAACACATCAATGATTTACATTACATTGTTGTAACTAGGCGAGGGTCAATCTGGATAGTCATGATGAGCAAAGCTTGCTTGTGCTTTTCAAGGAAGCATTGCAGCAGTATCGGTGTTACCTGAGGAAATCACACTTTGATGGCAAGTCTATAAACGAATTTCCGGTGAAGTCTCCTGTGCTAAATTTAGAAGACATTGAATGGAAAAACCTTTTTATGCACTGGTCTCATTCCCAGGAAGAGCTACTGTCTATGAAATCACATGAAAATTTGAACTTCTACTTTTCCGCATGTGCCTTACGGATCTTTTTTGCAGGAAATCTGCTCGAAGAAGAATTCCGGTTTGACAAGAACGACAGGATATCGCAAATATGCTGCCCGCTGCTTTGCTCTTGTTAGTACCTGTTGTCCTGTATCACTGTACTTGCATACATACCTGGTTCATTATGTGACAGCAGTATGCATGATAGCTTGCTTATCAATTGTTCGCTCCAAATTATCTGATCTGTATGAATGGTTACATTAGTGTAGAATATATCCAATGTCAATGTTTTTTTAGCTGTGCATTGTTCTTGTAAGTACATGTTGTCCTTTATCAGTGTACTTATAATGACAGGTAGTTGTTCATGTACCATCACTCTGCAGCTTATTTTCCTTTGCCCTCCATTTTCTACACATCAGATCTATATTTACTCTTACCATAAGGTTGGTACTAAAGAAGTTTAGCTGTGCATTGCTCTTGGCTGTACCTTATGCCTGTATCGCTGCACTTACATTTATAGCTACTTGGTTATGTAGCATCACTCTTCATCTTATCTTAAATATTCTCCATTTTTTCGTATATTATCACATCTATATTTACTCTTAACAAAATGTAGAATAAAGGCAATGCTTTTGAAGAAGATTCTGTGGTAAACTTCTTGAATTGCCCCCCCATCAGCATGGACAAGGCCTTTATAGAGCCTGTCTTCACCAATAATGTAAGTTTGTCCATCTCAAGCCTTCAAACTTTGTTGTATATATTTGGTTAGGCATGACTGCAACAGCTATTTATTTTTGGTGTTTGCATCAAATTGCTTGTTTAAAGTTTATTATATGTAGTTCATAAACAAAAGTTTGTCCTTTCTCAATTTAAGTTTTCAGTTGTACAACC
>NC_053025.1:167498382-167512330 GCF_003073215.2 Triticum urartu
CAAGTAAGAACATGGCATGGAGCTACTCAACAAGCTTAACAAAACACCCAAAGTGACCTGGGGCCAAAAGGGTTCACAAAATACTCTACCGAGCTCACGAACATAGCTCGAACACAATCAGTTTTCAGACTTTGTGAAAACTGAGACATGCTGAAATATAACTCACGAAGGCATGTAAACGAGCTCGATGCACTCACCACGGTGCAAGTCATGGCAAGGCAGGTATACACCCATTAAGAAAGCACAAAATACAAGCTAGACATGGCAAGAACAATGGCATAGCATACACGGATCAACTACAACAACGCCGGCAAAATCGCAAACGAGTTGACGATCTGCCCAGATTAACCACGAAGCAAAAGTTGAGCTCGATTGAGTCAACCTAGACCACTCCACATATGCAAACAAAGACATGTATGGATAGATCATAACATAAATATGAAAACTCCCTTACTGATAATCCTCAAAAGAGGCACATATCACTAGGAAACAAGCTGGACATATAGCATCATGAACTAAAATATCCCAGACTTAGTGAAAGTCACTAAGTCCCTGAAATCAGCAATCTCAGGTACCTCTCTTCGCATGCTTGCAAAAGACAACACACACATCCTAAAAATGCATGGGTGGCACCTCTGGAAAGAAGACAAAATGCTTAACAATTCATCCCAAAGGGGCATAGGCATATCATGCACGAATTAAACATGGCAAAAATGACAAAAGTGCAAGATGAACCAACAGATCTGCAATTTAACTCATGAAGCCTCATTCTAACAGTATTTTGGGCAACAAGATTACCTCAAATGCAAATGATGCAATGGAATGGAATGATGTACATGTCTAGTTGAAGATTTTTATATATCATACGCCCAAAACGGAGCTACGGTTGCAAAGTTACGGGACCTCAAACAGAGCAACTTGGATCGAAATTTTTCAGGACTTAGAAAAAAAATCGGGGGTTAGGGTTTACTGTTCACGCGACCGGATCTGGATCGGGCGAGGCTCTCAGAGCCCGAGGATCGCCGGGGACTCGCCGGCGTTGAGGCCTGTGGTGGCCGGCGGCGAGGGAGGAGGCGGTGGCCATCGACGTGAGAAGGAGGCGGTGGCCGGGGGCGACGGCGCCTGGGCGGCGGACGGCGGCGGGGAGCGGCCGGGCGGCGAGCGGCGAGGTGCCCGCGGCGGCAGCGACCTCCGGTTGGGGCGGCGGCGGCGGCCGGCCGGGGAGAAGACGGCGGTGGGGCGCGGGATAAGGCGCGGCGGCGGATCGGGCCGCGGGGGCCCCGCACGGGCCTCGCGGGCCCGCGGGCGGCGGCGAACTGGGGACCGGGCGGCGGCCACTAGGAGGCCAACACGTGGCGGCGAACGGGGAGGCCGGACATGTCCGTCGGCGGCGGTTGTGTCCGGCGGCGGCGGGAGGAGTTGGATCTTTTTTTTTCGGAGGAGGACGGGGAGGAATCTAAGATCCGAATGGGGGGTGTATATATAGGCATAGAGGGAGCTAGGAGAGTCCAAATGAGGTGCGGTTTTCGCCCACGCGATCGTGATTGAACGCTCTAGGACATGGAGCAGAGTTTGGTGGGTTTTGGGACAAATTTGGGGGGTGTTGGGCTGCAACACACACGAGGCCTTTTCGGTCCCTCGGTTAACCGTAGGAGTATCAAACGAAGTCCAAATGACCCGAAACTTGACAGGCGGTCTACCGGTAGAAAACCAAGGCCGCATGGCAAGTCTCGGTCCAGTCCGGAAATGTTTGAACCGCACACACAAAAGAAAGATAGAAATGGCCACCGGAGGAGAACGAAGCGCCGGAATGCAAAACGGACAACGGGGAAAATGCTCGAATGCATGAGATGGACATGTATGCAAATGCAATGCACGAGATGACATGATAAGAGATGCACGAAAAAGAAAAACAACACACGGAGACAAAGACCCGAACCCGAGAAATAAATATAACTTAGCGCCGGAGACGGCAAGAGTTGGATACAAATATGGAAAGTATATCTGGGACGTTACAACACTCCACCACTACGAAAAGATCTCGTCCCGAGATCTAGGACTGAAAGAACTCCGGGTACTCAGAATGGAGGTGATCCTCGCGTTCCCAGGTAGCTTCACGATCGGAATGGTGAGACCACTTTACTTTGAGAAATTTGATTGACTTGTTGTGAGTCTTGCGTTCAGTCTCTTCAACAATAGCAACTGGGTGCTCACGATAGGAGAGATCTTCTTGGAGCTCAATGTCCTCGAAGTTGACGGTGCGGTCAGGAGTCTTGAAGCACTTTCGAAGCTGAGAGACATGGAACACATCATGAACATTTGCAAAGTTTGAAGGAAGCTCAAGTTGATAGGCGAGGTCGCCTCTCTTGCTGACAATCTTGAAAGGTCCCACGTATCTAGGGGCAAGCTTCCCTTTGATACCGAAGCGACGAGTACCCTTCATAGGAGAGACACGGAGGTAAACATGATCTCCGATCTCGAAAGCCAAATCACGGTGCTTACTATCATAGTAGCTCTTTTGGCGGGATTGGGCTGCTTTGAGGTTATCACGAATGACCTTGCACATTTCTTCTGCTTCTGTGATTAAGTCATTACCCAGCAGCTGACGTTCACCGGTTTCAGACCAGTTGAGAGGGGTACGGCACTTCCTGCCATACAGAATTTCAAATGGAGCCTTGCCCGAACTTGCTTGAAAACTGTTGTTATAGGAGAATTCAGCATAAGGAAGACAATCCTCCCACTTCATGCCGAAGGAGACCACACAAGCCCTGAGCATATCTTCCAGAATTTGGTTGACACGTTCGACTTGACCGCTTGTTTGAGGATGGAAAGCAGTGCTGAAACGGATGTTGGTGCCCATGGCCTTCTGAAAAGAATCCCAAAACTTGGAGGTAAAGATGCTGCCACGGTCTGAAGATATCACTTGAGGAATACCGTGCAGAGAGACAATGCGAGAGGTATAGAGTTCCTCCAATTGATCTGCAGTGATCGACTCTTTGATAGGCAGAAAATGAGCCACTTTGGTGAGCTTGTCGATGACAACAAATATAGCATCATTGCCACGCTTGGACTTTGGAAACCCAGTCACGAAGTCCATTTCAATGTGGTCAAACTTCCATTCTGGAATGGCAAGAGGTTGGAGGAGACCAGCTGGCCTTTGGTGTTCTGCCTTCACTCTTCTGCAGACATCACATTCATTCACGAATTGAGCGATCTCGCGCTTCATTCGAGTCCACCAATAAGCTTGCTTGAGGTCCTGATACATCTTCGTGCTCCCAGGGTGAATGGAGAGAAGAGAATTGTGAGCCTCGTTCATGATCACTTTACGAAGTTCACCTTTGGGCACGACAATTCGATCCTCGAAGAAGAGAGTGTCCTTGTCATCCAGTCGGTAGCACTTGTACTTGGACTGACTCTTTGCAATACCAATCTTCACCTTTTTCACCATAGCATCAAGAAGCTGGGCTTGGCGAATCTGGTCTTCTAAGGTAGGAGAGACTTGAAGGTTGGCGAGGAAACCTTGAGGAACAACTTGCAGATTAAGCTTGCGGAAAGCTTCACAGAGCTCGGGTTGATAAGGCTTGAGAATCAGACTGTTGCAGTAGGCCTTTCTGCTCAAAGCGTCAGCAATCACATTGGCCTTGCCTAGAGTATACTCAATACTCGGATTATACTCTTGAATCATTTCGACCCATCGAGTTTGCCTTAGGTTGAGATTAGGCTGAGTGAAGATGTACTTGAGACTCTTGTGATCAGTGAAAATGTCCACTTTTCTTCTCAATAGAAGATGTCTCCAAGTCAACAAAGCGTGCACAACTGCCGCCAACTTGAGATCATGAGTGGGGTAGTTCTTCTCATTAGGCTTCAACTAGCGAGAGGTATAAGCAACAACTTTCTTCTCTTGCATCAGTACAGCACCGAGACCTTGGAGAGAGGCATCACAAAAGACCTCGTACGGCTTGGTTTCATCAGGCGGAGTCAGAACTGGAGCAGTGATCAACTTCTCTTTCAAAGTGTTGAAAGCAATATCACACTCCGGAGACCAAACGTACTTGGACGTGCTTCTGAAGAAGATTTGAGAGAGGCTTGGCGATCTTAGAAAAGTTTTCAACGAATCTTCTGCAATAGCTTGCGAGAGCGAGGAAACTGCGGAGTTGCTTCAAGTTCTGAGGAGGTTCCCAATTCACAATTGCGGATACCTTCTCGGGATTCATGGAAATGCCCTTGGCAGACATGATATGACCAAGATAAAGAACCTCATCGAGCCAAAATTCACACTTGGAGAACTTGGCATAGAACTGATGTTCCCTGAGCTTGTCAAGAACCAAACGCAAGTGCTTGGCATGATCTTCCTTGTTCTTGGAGAAAACCAGAATGTCATCGAGATAGACCAAAACGAAGTCATTGGTGTAGGCGTTGAAGATGAAATTCATCATGCGAGAGAACGTCGGAGGAGCGTTGGCGAGGCCAAAAGACATGACAGTGTATTCATATGAACCAAAGCTTGTTCTGAATGTTGTCTTGGGAATATCTTCTTCACGAATGCGAATCTGGTGATAACCCATACGGAGATCAAGCTTGGAGAATACTTGGGCACCCTTGAGTTGTTCGAACAGCTCGTTGATGTTGGGAAGTGGGTATTTGTTCTTGATGGTCTTCTTGTTCACTGGACGGTAATCAACACAAAGTCGACTCGATCCATCCTTCTTCTTCACAAAAAGAACACCACAACCCCACGGAGAAGTACTAGGCCGGATGAGACCCAATCTTTCTTGCTCATCGAGTTGTTTCTTCAACTCCTTCAACTCTTCGGGGCCGAGCTTGTAGGGACGTTTGCACACAGGTTCCGTACCGGGCTCAAGTTCAATAACAAATTCAACCGGCCGGTTTGGAGGCATCCCTGGGAGTTCTTCTGGAAAAACGTCTTGATACTCACAAACAACCGGAATCTGCGAAATAGCATCCAATTCACCCTTCTCATTGAGAGAAAACAACCGGATGGTATTATCCCGAGCAGCAAAGACAATTACATCCTCAGACGAATGAGTCAGTTGAATCTGCCTGGCTGCACAATCAAGATGTGCCTTGTGCTTAGAAAGCCAATCCATCCCGAGAATAAGATCAATATCCGAGTCGCCGAGAACCATTGGAGAAGATAGAAACTTGTAGTCACCCAAAGTGATAGAAACCTCCGGAGCAATGGAGTTAGCCTGCATGCGCTTACCGGGAGAGACAACTGCTAAAGGACTAGGCAAAATTTGCAAAGGCAACCCATGCTTAGATGAAAACGGTCTGGAGATGAAACAATGCGATGCACCCGTGTCAAAAAGAACATTTGCAGGAATATCGTTAACAGGAAGGTTACCCATGATCACATTTGACGAGTCCTCTGCCTGAGCTGCATTCATCAAGTTGACCTTGGCGGACTTGGGGTTATGCTTGACCACAGCTGTACTTGCCGATCTCACAGGAGGAGGAGGAGGAAGACGCCTCTGGTTGAAACACTTGTTGGCATAGTGACCCTCCTGTTGGCACTTGTTGCACGTGACCTCTGAGAGCGGACGGTGATATGGAGCACTCGATCTTGGAGCTTGAGACGAAGTCTTGTTCTGAAAGCCTGGGTTGGGGGGGGGGGAGAAACCACTGCCACCTTTTCTCTTCTGCTGATACGGCTGACGGAACGGAGGAGGAGGAAGCCAATACTTCTGCTGCTTGGCCACTTGAGTAGAGGAAGAAGGAGTAACATCTCTGACACGCTTCCTGGAAGCATCACACCTCAACTGAGCAGCCTCTTGCTTCAGTGCCATGTTGTAGAACTCATCGTATCTCAAAGGCTCAAAGAGAACAAGAGCGAGCTGAATATCTTCTCTGAGACCACCCCTGAACTGATATATCATGCTCTTCTCATCAGGCACGTCCAGCTTGGCAAAGCGGGAAAGTTTCTGGACAATTTGTTGTAGTCATAGACAGACAAAGAGCCTTGCTTCAGATTGCGGAATTCCTCACGCTTGCTTTCAACCATGCTCTGCGGAATGTGATGAGCTCGGAAATCTCGACGGAAATCATCCCAAGTGATAACACGTCCACCTCTGGAATCCTTGTACTGCTGGAACCATTCTGCAGCTTGATCTTTGAGTTGGAAGGAAGCGAACTTGACAAAGTCTTCAGGCCTGACGTTACTACACTCGAAATGCTTACACAGATCCACAAGCCAATCGTCAGCATCGGTTGCCTCAACACAATTACTGAAAGTCTTTGGCCCGTTAGCAAGGAACTGGTTGAGTGTAGCAAAGTGACTCTGATTGCTGCCTTGATTCCCTTGACTGCCTTGATTGCGATCTTGGAGAATTTGCATGATCAGCTGAGTGTTTGCATTGGTTGCGGCCATCACAGCTTGCCATGCCTCTGGAGGAGGTGGAGGCGGTGGCGGATCAGGATTCGGAGTCGTGCGCATTGGAGGAGCCATCCTGAAGTGGTTGACCACCATTAGCACATTGACAGATAAATATTGAAGCTGAATCCAACAGAATGAAAATTGCAACATATAGTCTTCACATCCGAACAAAATGAACGAATGCATTCCTCTTCAAATGGTCACATATCCATAAATTGAGAAGCCACGACGAATCAGGTAGAAGGGGTACAACAACGAGGGATGGAATCAACATATGACGGATGGAATCAACATATGACGTCGAAGCAAAACGAATGCCACAACTCGAAATAAAACCAAGGGTTGGCTTGCGGAATAAGCCGGAACAACATATGATAGAAATTTCGTCCGAAGTTTTCGTGGTGGGACCTACACGGGCTCGATCGTACAGCACCATCATGTACAAGGCAGTGCACATGACATACGAAGCGTCCCCGAGTCAGCATAGCCAAGGACTCTTTAAGACACAACGAGACCACTGTAAAATCGACCGTGAATAGACGAACCACTAGACGTCGAACCCCAATTTCATATCATACATCTGTCGGAAAGATATCCTAAGAGCTACTTGAATTCCCACCTATGAAACTCCCGAACCTTTCCGGTTATGCAATCAGGTGTTGGGGATACAGGGGAAGCATAATATCTCACCCAAACTAGCAAATCCTACATCCAGCTGTATCCATCCTTCAACACATAACCAAGAAAACTTCGGAAACCATCTACCTCAACCTTCGAAAAGCATCCATTATACAAGTTATGGCGATACTCCCGAACTCCCGCCCCAGTACTGGGTGGCGTCGAGGTTATCTCACCAACGAACTGCATAAAAGAGATTTTCGATGTCGCGCAAATCTCAAGTATACCAGAATGCAACGATAAAATTGTGACGACAACACCTCGGAGCTCAACTCCCCGGGACACTGCCACAACCCCTAAAGACAGGAGGCACCAAGAACAATGTTCTCGTCACAAAACCATCGGAACAAAACCAAGATACTCGCGTGATCCTAAAAAAAATTTTTTAGTGAAATTTGAGAAGAGAAGAGTCAAAACTCTACGTCAGGATGCCTTACCAGAGCGATGAGGAGACTGGGAAGTAAAAAAGAATTCCTAAGCTCTCCGATATATAATTCCTAAGGACTCAAAACATTTTTCTAGACACAACTCGGCTGCTAAAAACGATCAAGCAATGGGGGCTCCTAAGGTCGGGGAAGGCTCTGATACCAACTTGTAACGCCCTCGATGCGGCTATATCCCACGTGTCGAGGCACGACTTAGAGGCATAACCGCATTGAAAGCAATGTCGCAAGTCGGGAAATCATTACACATCCCATGTACATAAATAATATAAAGGGGAGAAACGTAGTTGGCTTACACTCGCCACGTCACATCAAAGTACATAAATAACATCCATCATACAAATCACTCATGGCCCGACTACGGTGCCAAAATAGAAAAGACCCCCAACATGCGACAAGGCCCTGAATCGATAACCCCAACTAGGCACCACTACTGATCATCCGGAAAAGACACGTAGTATCGCTGAGAGTCCTCGTCGAACTCCCACTTGAGCTCGTAATCGTCAACCGGAGCAGAAACACCTGGACCTGCATCTGGAGTTGTAGTATCTGTGAGCCACAGGGACTCAGCAATCTCACACCCACGCGATCAAGACTATTTAAGCTTATAGGACAGGTACGGCAATATAAGTGGAGCTGCAGCAAGCGACTAGCATATATGGTGGCTAACTTATACGCAAATGAGAGCGAGAAGAGAAGGCGAAGCACGAGCGAGAAGCTAAAGGAACATCCTGCGCAAGCATAACTCCAACACCGTGTCCACTTCCCGGACTCCGCCGAGAAGAGGCCATCACGGTAACACACACGGTTGATTCATTTTAATTAATTAAGGTAAAGTTATCTACAACCGGACATTAACAAATTCCCATCTGCCCATAACCGCGGGCACGGCTTTCGAAAGTTCACCCTGCAGGGGAGTCCCAACTTAGCCCATGACAAGCTCTCACGGTCAACGAAGGAAACCTCCCAAGACGTTCCGATCAGACTCGGTATCTCGGTAACTCAAGACACTTCGACAGGTTAAAACAAGACCAGCAACACCGCCCGAATGTGCCGACAAATCCCGATAGGAGCTGCACATACTCTTTCTCAGGGCACACTCAGATTGTCTTAGGTACGGGTAGGCCAGCCCAGAGTTGCCCCTGGTGGCCACCGACAGCTGACAGGTGGACCAACACTCAGAGGAGCACTGGCCCGGGGGGTTAAAATAATGATGACCCTTGAGTCTGCAGAACCCAAGGGAAAGAAAAGGCTAGGTGGCAAATGGTAAAACCAAGGTTGGGCATTGCTGGAAAAGCTTTAATCAAGGCGAACTATCAAGGGGTTCCCATTATAACCCAACCGCGTAAGGAACGCAAAATCCGGGAACATAACACCGATATGACGGAAACTAGGGCGGCAAGAGTGGAACAAAACACTAGGCGAACTAGGGCGGCAAGAGTGGAACAAAACACCAGGCATAAGGCCGAGGCTTCCACCCTTTACCAAGTATATAGATGCGTTATTTAGATAAGATATATTGTGATATCCCAACAAGTAAACATGTTCCAACAAGGAACAACATCTCCATGTTCCAACGAGGAACAAACTTCAATCTTCACCTCCAACTAACAACGCTATAAGAGGGGCTGAGCAAAGCGGTAACATAGCCAAACAGCGGTTTGCTAGGACAAGGTGGGTTAGAGGCTTGGTTCAACAATATGGGAGGCATGATAAGCAAGTGGTAGGTATCGCAGCGTAGGCATAGCAAAAGAGCGAGCAACTAGCGAGCAAAGATAGAAGTGATTTCGAGGGTATGATCATCTTGCCTGAAATCCCGCATGTCCGTTTTAATGAGGCATGGCATGGCAAAGTGCTCAAACACTCCTACAAATTAAGTGGAGCACAATATGCAACGAGTTGCATATTAACAGAACACCACATCAATTATTTAGTTCTCTCCTAGTTAGGTACTCAACAATATTAAATGTTGTTAAACATGGCAAGAGGTGAGGTATAAGTAAACTAAACATTTAGGCATGTTTGAATGAGGCCAGAAATAACAAACAACAAATCCGGTAAATCCCCATATGAAATTATCAATTGGGTGCAACAACAATTTTAAACATTTAAATGTTATTATCATGATGCGAATGACATGTGCAAGTTTATGCATTTTTTATTAAAAGTTGACAAGAGCATTATGAAGCATTTGTCATCGTGGTGCAAAGGAAAGGGGTGCCACGGCAACGATAACGAAAACGGTGCCATGGCAGCGTTCCGGTTCCGGTACTCGATTGAGATACCGATGCAAAGGGGAAGTGTGCGGACCGTGACAAGCACGGATGGTGGGGTGATCTCGGATACCGAGTTCCCACATGTCGTTGGCAAGGCAAAAAGAGGGGCGATGTGCAACGACAATTCGAGCACGGAGCAAGCACGAGCATATCATACAACACACAACATTCATTCACGGGCGTTGTCTCAAGGGATATACCTTTGAAGCGTGCAATTACGGAACGGATCAAGTACAAAGTGGAGAAGGGGAAGTAGACATTCTCGGGACTTTCGTAGTGGAAGTAGTCGTTCTCTCATGCTCTAGGGTCGACGGTAGAGGTACTCGCGATCTCGGCGGCGGTAGTGGTACATGTTCATTTTAATGGAGAGGTACATGGCGTTCTTCGGTCATAGGTACTTGACGTTTTGCTACCCGGGTCTTCGGCGACGGTCGTTGTACACATGACGTTGGGGTACTTGTCAGTCCGGTCTTGACGGAGTAGATGTACACGTTGTCAGGGCTTGTCGCATCACCCGGTGTAGTCATACACGTACGGAGCAGAACTTGGCGGTAGTGGTACTTGGCGCAAATCCACGGAGACGTTCTTGGTAGGCAACGAGCAGTGACGCGGTCGATAGCAGCTTCGCTGGAAACAGGGGAACAATGGAGGCGCAGGAATGGCGGGCCTCCGGCGTGGCAGGGATCTTCGGTCGCTGCGGGGAGCTCCTCTCCCGTATGGCGCGTCGCGCGAGGCTGAGGCCACCGGAAGGAGGAGGCCCGGTGCTTGGAGCTCCTATAGGTGGCAACAAAGAGAGGCGGTGGCGTCGCTGGCCTGCGGGCACTTGAGGGCGCGGGCGGTGCAGGGCTCCTGCGGTAGGAGATGAATGGCACGGTGGCGGTCTCCTGCCAGGTCACCTGGATGGCAACGAGGTTGGGGCGGTCCGGTGAGGTGTAGATGGGGCAGCGGAGCCGCATGTGAGAGAGTAGAGGCGCGAGGAGGGGATTCGGCGAAGGGGACGTCGAGGGCGGAGAAGCTCGGAGCAGGCAGAGGGGATCGAGGACGATCCCGATCAGGACGAGAGGGAGATGGCCGTGTGAACCGGGCGCGGCGTGGATGGACGGCGCCGGGGATGAGGTACTTGAGAGGAGAGGCGCTCGGGCATGGGAATCGGCCAGGCGCAAGATCAGGGCAGTAGAGGGAGGAGGGCCATGGATCGGGAGGCGCGGGTGCTCTCCTGGTACTCGAAGCGTGCGGCGGCGCAGGAGGGAGTCGAGGGAGAGGCAAGTGATCGAGAGAGAGAGGGCTAGCGAGCGAGGGGATCGGGCTAGGGTTATGGAACTGGTGGGGGCGGCTAGGCCTTGGAGCCGGCCCAGTGGGAAGGGCGCCAGCTGGGCCTTGGCCAACTGGTGCAGCTGCTGGGCTCCCTCTCCTTTCCAAAATCTTCCCTTTCTTAATCTATTGTTTATATAAATAAACAACCAACAAAGGGGAAAATCCAGGGGTTTTTGGTTAGGAATATGAGATATAAAAAAAATATCTAGAACCCTGGATTTATGTAGGGTTTGAATAAATTGCTCTGGCATTTTTAGAAGGTAGAAAAATAATTAGAGTTTGAATTATTCTCAAACTTCAATCGTTTTTGAACCTGACCAAAACAACTTCGGATGGGATGAAATCTGACAGAGAGGGTGTCGGAAAAAGGCAAGATTTATAGGGAAAAGATGAACATTAATGGAGGAGGAATAAGTTCGCTTGCAAAGACATGAAAAACGAAGGAAGTGGGAGGGATGATGCATGGGTATGGCTTAAGAGAGATGACAAGGAAAATATATGAAGTTAAGTCGGATACAAGAAGAGTTGAAGAGTAATGCAATTGTGTGATGGGTGATTCCAAGTTAATGGGATATTTAATATAGCTCCCTAATATCGGGAGGATACGTTATAAAGAGAATCACCATGTTAATTCCCTCGGTTTAAATGGATCAAAGATCCATGCCATTTGTTTAGTTGAGTTAAGAAAAAAATTAAATGACATGATGGCATGATGACATGAAGCAATGCACCGGATGCAATGATGAATGCAAAGCACCAAACAAATCACACGGCGAAACCCGGAAACCATGGAAGGCATCTGAAGCTCCGGTCTTGGGGTGTTACAACACTCGACCACTACGAGAGGATCTCCTCCCGAGATCTAGAATGGCACCAGAGGGAAAATGGAAGAGAACGAGAAGAGGTAAAACTAAGTTGCTTCTTTGACAAATGAGTGAGACCAAAGAACCTTGAAAAGGTTAAGCCATTTCGATAAAAGAATATAACGGAGATGAACGAAGTTGAAAACACTCCGTTAGAAAAGAGGAACAAGGAAGAACAACTTCGGGCAGCACTTCGATTGAAAAGAAAAGGAATTGAATAAGAACTTGGTAAGATGAGAAGATACTTGATGAAATCACAACACACTACCTCTGGAACTATTGAATGAATGGAACAAGGGGTAAGAAAAATCTCGTACAACACTCCGGTTGAAAAGAGATGAAAAACTTGATAAAATGAAAGAACTTGAGAAAAGGAACACAATACTCCGGTTAAAAGGATAAGCACGATCAAAACATGGTCCTGACAATCCGAGAAGATGGGTTGAGGAGAGCAACATCACAATGCCTCCGGAATGGAAGAATAGAAGATAGATAATTGTCATAGGAGAATTGAGAAGAAAATGCCAACTTCTGCCACAGAAGAGCTTAAAGAGGCATCTTCAGGGGAAGGGTCGAATGGAATTGTTGGAAAACCAACAATGAGAAGAATAAGCTTGATATGGTCTTATGGAATACATCCCAAATTATGAGGTGACAACCTGCCACTCACGGGAAAAGAATTGGATTGATAAGAACAAGGAGACGAGAAAGCTATTTCGCCGGGAGGATAAAAGAAGAACTTGGGTCACTTATGAGCACCATAGATAGCAACAATCCTTAGGGAAGGCTTTAGGTGAAACATGACACAAGATGACTCTGACGCAGAGGTTGATGGATTTAAAATATCTCATCCTTGACAACATGTGAATCATGAAACATAAACTCAAATTATCAAGAATTACATAATACCACCTCCAATAATATGGTAGAAAGAATAGCACTCCGGATAGCAAGAAGAAGAAAAAACTTGAACTCCTCTGAAAATAATCGTGCTGAACATTTCGAGAGCGGATTAAGTCCTATATGGACCATCATGCAGAAACTTCATGAGAACTCCGGTAAACTAAAGAATGATCAAACGAAAAGAAAGATGAGAAGAGTAAGGTTGAAGCCTTGCAATGATTAGATGAAGCTTTGCGACGAGATAAAAAGAAAAGTTGGAACTTCAAAAAAGAAAGATGGACAACTTGAATCGAGAATTAGATGAACCTCCGGAATAAGGAATTAAATCACTTGTATTAAACAAGAATAAGAATTACATTATGCTTATCCTTCACAAATTAAATTGATGACAATCAACGGTTTCGACATATTACTTATTCTCGTAGAAAAGATTAAGAGAGATATCGATAACTTGATAAGGACTTGATGGAACCGCCGGTGGGATTTGGAACAACGAATGACTTGATATGATAAACAAGGAAGAGAAATCTTGAACGAACCACCGTAAGAATTGGAAATGAACGAAGTAAGATAAAGAAACACCGGGAATAATTATAAGAAGAACGAAGATACTTGAGAAGATTTAGATGTAAGTGAAATGAATAGATCAGGGACCGAGTAGAGATCACTTGAACGATGCACGGGTAAGATTGAAGAATGATAACTGAGAATGAATAAACCTGAATTGATGGACTCCAGATAACAAACTGAGAAGACTCTTGAATTTCTCCGGATGGGTGAAAAGAATTCTCACAATCGAAGTCAATTATGAGAGGAAGGCAACAAGCTAGAATCACGAATCTTCATGAGAACGGATATGATTGAAGAGAAAATTATTCCTTGGTCCTTAAATGTTGAGAATGACGACGAAAAAAAACACCACCAAGAATTATTTAGACACTCCAGAAGAATCAAAACGAAGAGGTTGAGCCAACGATGAAAATAATTTGGAAGATCTTGGAGAAGACATTTGACTGATGATAAATCATTCTTATGTCAAACTTTGATAAGAAATTTGAGGATATCTCCGGGAAATAA